>NC_053394.1:228653587-228958931 GCF_905171765.1 Bufo bufo | reverse complement strand
TATCATTTATAGCAATGCCCTGTTGTGAGGCATACTGACTGTCCTTCCCCCACTTGGAACTGCAACATCACACCCTATAGTTGCTGCCCTGCATCCAACTAACAGACAACACCTATATACAGTATGTACACTTAAAACGGTTGTCACACTTCAGCAAATAGCATTTATCATGTAGAGGAAGTTAATAAAAGGCCCTTACTAATGTATTGATATTATCCATATTGCATCCTTTGCTGGCTGGATTCATTTTTTGATACATTTTACGTGGTGGTCTTGCTTGCAAACTACAGGAAAAAGTGCCAGCCTTTCTGGTGGCCTGGACTGTGGGAGCACACATAGTGCCTAGCCAGCGTGTTGATTTGGTGACGTCACTAGAGATGAGCGAATCGAAGTTGAAGAAATGGAATTCTATCCGAATTTCAGGAAAAATTTGATTTGCACCGAATCCGAATTTCCTCATGCTTTGTGGTAACAAATCAAATTTTTTCCTAAGATGGTTGCTGCACATGTGAGGACATATAGCAAGGAACTCTGGGAATGCGGGATCACCCATAATGCCAAGCATGCAGCCAATCAATAGCTAGCCAGCACTGTGATGTCACAGCCCTATAAATAGCCTCGGCCATCTTGGATTCTGCCATATTCCAGTGTACTTAGTACTTCAAGGTGTAGGAAAAGAATAGGGAGGAATCATTCCACATTATTTATGTAGAACAGGGTTCAGTAGGGGAGGTTACAGCCTGGGTAATAGGAACAATCCTCTTACACCTTGCTGCACTGACTGTGGATCCAAATTTACATTATACAGCTCTGTAATTCCAGCAAACCATTCTTGTTATTAGGGTGCAAGTGCTGTTTGATACAGCCATTAACAGGGTTTATTACAAGGTAATATTTCTATGTCTTCCCTTGTGCAGTGCAGTTATATGTATTTGCCCTTGTGGGGTGCAGTTATATGTTCTAAAGCATTTTTTTAGCTTGTATTAGTGGGAATAAAGGGCTTATTAGCAGTGATGAGTGGCAGGGGTAATATTCTAATTTGCTATATTTTGCGAATATTTGGGTGGAAATTCGTCATAAGTTCGCGAATTCGAGAATTCGTGATCTTCAGTCATTATTTTCTTGATTACGAAAATCAGCAATCGGAAAATTGGCAATAAAAATTTGCGAGTTTAGTGGACACCTGGATGTTCGGGTTCGACGGGTTCAGCCGAACTTCACAAAAAAGTTAGAGTTCGGGACTGAACTTGACTCGAACTTGACCCCGAATCCGAACACCATTGAAGTCAATGGGGACCCGAACTTTTGAGAACTAAAATGGCTGTAAAAATGTCATGAAAAGGGCTAGAGGGCTGCAAATGCCAGCAAAATGGAGGTGGAGGAGGAGGAGGTAGCCTACACTGCTTTTTGGTTTTAAATTTATTTACATTTTTTTTAAATTAGGGTACACCCCAAAACATTGGGAAATATACCCTGTGATAACCCCCTCCAGTCATACTAAGCACACGTTCAGACAATACAATGGCTGCAGGGCAGGCCAGCACCTCCAAGGCGTAAAGGGCAAGCTCAGGCCATGTGCCCAATTTGGAGACCCAGAAGTTGCAGGGGGCAGAACCATCAGTCAGTTTGTGTGGTCAGGCGATTCTGCGGCCGTGCCATCTTTTGGGACCTATCTCAATAATAACCATTGCTGTCTAAAATTCACTATTTTACACGACATTACCACCATTGCCTTCCTTGATCTTTCTTTGGAGGGTGACTCTGCGACTCACCAAGTCCACTCCAGCACCTAACGCAAGGACACGTCAGGTAACACAACTCATGGCCACATCTTGCCATCCTCCACATGTGGTCCGTAATATCCCTAAAGGGGAATTTATTCGGGCCAAAAGAAATTGTTCTAAAGATGACAAATTAAAAATGGAGATGGAGACAGTGGCCATGAGACTTGCGGAGCGCAGGTACCCTCCTTGGACCCTAGATCGAGCTAGGGCCAACATATTTAATAGACCCAGGCTTGTTTTTCCTGAAAAAGCGCAACCCGACGCACTCTCATGTATAAATAGACAAACCAATGCAACCGCAAAAAATGTTCCCTGTTTTGTCACCAACTATAGTTTGGAATTTTCCCAAATTTGCGCCATAGTCACTAAACATCTATCTGTTCTAAATTGTGACGAACAGTGGTCTGACATCAGCTCAGCAGGTGTCAGATGCATTGCACGTCGTGCACCGACTATTGCGCAAAAAATTAGCCCAAGTCTTTTCACTGATAGTGACACCAGTAAAAAAGAAAAAAAGTGCTTGGCTGAGACACAAAGGCACATTTAAATGCGGCCACCGCATTTGTACGTGCTGCAATTACATTAAAACAGGTTCAGTAGTTGTTTCAACAGCAACTCACAATTCCTTTAATAACAAACAATATGTAAATTGCAACACGAACCATGTGGTGTATTGCATTACTTGCTCTATATGTAGTTTGCAATATATTGGATGCACAACCAATAGTTTAAAAGTCAGAATCTGTAAACACCTTTCAGACATTCCACATACCAGAGAGAGAAATGTTTCAGCGGCCAGTCTACATTTCGTGGTCTCCCATCAGGGAGATACCGCAGGTTTTCAGGTTCAGGCCCTAGAAAGGGTTAATCCTCCTGCCAGAGGTGGTGACTATAAGCGTAAGCTCCTTAACAGGGAGTCCTACTGGATTTTTTGTATGGGTTCCCGAGTCCCAGCAGGGTTAAATCGCAAACATGATTTAATCCTGCATTACTGATCTTTGTTCAGATATACTTTTAAAACAGTTTATGTGTTTTATGACATATCCAACTTTTTATTTCTATATGTATCTTTGCTCCTATACTCACATGGCATTTGGATAGTAGGCGGAACCCAAGTTGTGTGTCCACTCCTGCTAATCCAAACCACCTGCGAGTGCTAGGAAGTTCAGCTATTTAAGTATGTAGCCATTCAGCAACCATTGTGTCATGAATAAGGATCAGTATTAGAGCATCCGAAACATGTAGACCTGCTTGCCGTGTTGGATTGTTTTTTATCCTGTGTTATTTTGGAATAAAGAACAACGTCTTTTTTGGAAAGCTGGACATCCCGTCTTATTTTCATACAGTTTGCAACTGGTGCCCCTTCCAAGCACCGTCCGTGCTTTCACTGCAAGACTGACCAGGTGAGCGCCGCCTACGGAACTTTTATATCTTTTCTGAGCCTACCATGTTGATCACGGTTATCGGCGAATCAGGGTTCCACACCGGAGAGGGGGCGTGAGAAAGGGAAACCTCATTCAAGGAGGTCAATGGCTGCAATGGGATGGAGCGGAAATGTGGGACAAGTTATTAAAGCAGAAGGATCGAATGAAAGGGCCAATTAAAGATGAATTTTAGAAATTTAAGTCCCTGTCACCTATGCAGAGCAAGGGTTTTTCATCGGCAGAAATGGGTTAATGTCACCCACCAATGGAACAGATTATTTTAGAAAATTTCGGTCCTTGTCACCTATGCAGAGCAGGGGTTTATTCACGGCAAAAATTGTAAAATGTCACCCAAGAATGTAACAGACAAATTAGTGAAATGTATTAAGCTGTCAACTAGGTAGAGCAAGGGTATAGGGTGTTTAACCTATCTAATAGGAAATAGGTATATCACACCCTAAAATGTAACCGACAAATTAGTGATTTTTTTTTACCTGTCTACTAGGTAGAGCAATGGTATATCACACCCAAAAATTGGTGAATTTCACCTGAAAATGTAACAGACAAATTAGTGATTTTATTTTACCTGTCTACTAGGTAGAGCAGTGGTATATCAAACCCAAAAATTGGTGAATTTCACCCAAAAATGTAACAGCATGATCCCCTCACGAAGGCACACCGAAACGCGCGTCGGGGTAACGCCATCCCAGGCACTCAGGTCTTTGTCATTTTTGGTGAGTCCTTGCTATCTACTCATGCATATGGCTTGTTACATATAGTTAGGAAATGGTTCAGAGGGTGCATACTGCAGCTCTTTGCTGCGTTATACTATATAGCACTTTCTAAGAGTACTATTTGCAATCGAGTAGCTGTACTGTTTGGTATTTTTGCTGTGATGTTTCTTACTAGGACTCGCCTTCTATCAAATCATTGTGCATGCCATTTTGACACTTACATATTCAGAATCTATACTGCCGGGATGGTGTTTTTGCTCCTTATTTCCCCCTTTTTAATGTTATTTATTAATTAATTATTTTGTAACCAATAAAGTACACAGATTTTTCATAATTGGACATTTATGAGCTTTGGTTCTCTCAGTTTTTTTTTACGTAGAGCATGGGTATATCACACCCAAAAATTAATGAATTTCACCGAAAAATGTAACAGAAAAATTTGTTTTTTTTTTTTACATGTCTAATAGGTATATCAGTGGTATAACACACCCAAAAATTTGTGAATTTCACCCGAAAATTTAACAGACAAATTAGTGAAATGACATAAAATAAAATACGTAAAAATCAAAAAAAATGAGGTGAAGGTCCATATGGAGTAGGAGTTTGAGGAGGCGGTGGACGTAGCGCTGTAGGTGGAAGCAGCGGTGGAGGAGGACGAGGAAGCCAAGACTGGTTTTTGGTTTTAATTATTTTTTTTATTTATTAGGGTACACTCCAAAAGAGTGTGAAATATCCAAAATACAAGAATGAGCAATTGCGCTGTAGTATAACAATGGCTGGGTAAGGCCGGTATATATGTCTGTTCTGCACAAGGTATGGACAAATCCTGTGGGATCCATGCCTAGTTCATTTTAATGAACGTGAGCTTGTCCACATTGGCTGTGGACAGGTGCTGCACTTGTCTGTGATATCGCCCCCTGCTGTTCTAAACACATGTTCAGATAATACACTGGCTGCAGGGCAGGCCAGCACTTCAAAGGCGTAAAGGGCAAGCTCAGGCCATGTGCCCAATTTAAAGACCCAGTAGTTGAAGGGGGCAGACCCGTCATTCAGTACGTGTAGGCGTGTGCACACATACTGCTCCACCATGTTGCTGAAATGCTGCCTCCTGCTAAGACGTTCCATATCAGCTGCTGGTGCTGGTTGTTTTGGCGTGCTGACAAAGCTTTTCCACATTTCGGCCATGCTAACCCTGCCTTCTGAGGTGCTGGCGGTGCCTCAGCTGCATTGGCGACCTCTTCCTTGTCCTCTGCCTTCGCCTTGTGCTTCCACTGTGCCCCCGATATCAGGTGGGAATGCCAGCAGCAGCATGTCTAACAGCATACGCTTGTACTCGCGCATCTTACTATCCCGCTCCAGTGAGGGAATTAAGGACAGTATGTTGTCCTTGTAATGGGGATCCAGCAGCATGGCCACCCAGTAATCAGCAGAAGTTAGAATGTGGGCAACTCGGTGGTCGTTGCGGAGACACTGCAGCATGTAATCGCTCATGTGTGCCAGGCTGCCCAGAGGCAACGAAAAGCTGTCCTCTGTGGGAGGTGTATCGTCTGTGTCCTCTCTATCCCCCCAGCCACGCACCAGTGATGGTCATGAGCTGGTCTGGGTGCCACCTTGCTGTGAACATGGTTCCTCCTCCTCCATCTCCTCCTCCTTTAACTCGTCATCCTCCAGAACTGTGCCCTGGCTGGACAATTGTGTGGGGGGTACTTCCTCTTCTGCTACAGTGTTTGGGAGATGGCGAGCTGAATGCCTCCGTGGTACAATTTGGAGATTCTTGATGACCCAGGTGGTGGTGTTGCTGGCAGATCCTCGGTTTGCGGGGTGGCAGGTGGCACTGTCACTCCAGAGGAGGATGAAGGGACGGAGACTGCAGCAGAAGAGGAAGCAGGAGGAGCCAGAGACCTGTCTCAGTTTTTGAGGTGTCTACTCCACTGCAGCTAGTGCTTTGCACTTAGATGCCTGTTCATGCAAGTTGTGCTAAGGTTGAGAACGTTTATGCCTCGCTTCAGGCTCTGATTGCACAGCATGCAAACCACTTGTGTCTTGTCGTCAGCACATTGTCTGAAGAACTGCCACGCCAGGGAACTCCTTGGAGCTTGCTTTGGTGTGCTCGTTCCCTTGCTTCGGTGGGCAGTAGCAGGCGTACTGTCTAGGGGACGGCCGCTCCGCTTTTGCATCCTGCGCCCTCTTCTGCTGTGCTGGTGGCTCTGTGCAACCACCGCCTCTTCCTCCGAACTACACAGGTCACTCACATGACCATGATTCCATGTGGGGTCGAGGACCTCATCATCCTCCACATCATTTTCCACCCAGTCTTCACCCCTGCCCTCCTTGTCAGTCTGCAGACTTTCAAAAGCCCCAGCAGTTGGCATCTGTGTTTCGTCATCATCCGAAACGTGCGGCGATGGTCCTCCCATGTACTCATCTTGAAACATAAGGCGTTGGGCATCGGTGCACTCAATCTCTTCCACTTCTGGGGCAGGGCTAGGTGGATGGCCCTGGGAAGCCCTGCTAACAGAGTCATCAAAAAGCAGAAGAGACTGCTGCATGACTTAGGGCTCAGACTGCTTGGCTGATTTGCAAGGGGATGAGGCGAAAGACTGATGGACATCGGCTGCAGGTGGCAACTCTGATCTTTCAGCAGGAGACTGGGTGGGAGACAAGGTGAAGGAACTGGAGGCACTGTCAGCAACCCAATCTACTATTGCCTGCACTTGTTCTGGCCTCACCATTCGTAGAGCCGCATTAGGCCCGACCAAATACCGCTGAAGGTTCTGTCGCCTACTCGCACCTGAGGAAGGTGTTTCACTTGTGCGTGTAGCTGGCACAGATCGACCACCTCCTCTCCCTGCAAAAGGAGCTCCACCAGCAGCAAAACGACCGGGGCCACATCCCTTATTTAACACTCTATCCTCATATTTCTCAAATTTAGGATTTTGCCCAATATGGGTGTTTAACAGAATAGAAGTATCTAACGTGTGTATCTCACAATGACAGATGCAGCAAAGGCTGCAAAATTAAATTTTTTTGCCCTAAATAGGTGTTTTTTTTAATAGCAGAATAGAACAACAGTATCTAAAGGGTATATCTCACACGTCCTGATATAGACTAGGCCGCAATTAAAGTTTTTTGCCCAAAATGGCTGTTTTTCAAATGATTGAATAGAACCACAGTATCTAAAGGGTGTATCTCACACGTAATGATCCAGACTAGGCCGGAATTTAAGTTTTGTGCACAAAATGGCTGTTTTTCAAATAATTGAATATAACCACATTATCTAAAGTGTGTATCTCACAAAATTAACTTTTTTGCCCAAAATGGGTGTTTGTTTAATAACTGAATATGACAGCAGTATATAACCCTTTAATTTCACACGTGCTAATGCTGCAAGGGCTGTAAAATTGTGTATTTTGCCCAAAGGAGTGTTTTATTAATAGCAGAATAGAACAACAGTATCTAAAGGGTGTATCTCACATGTACAGATGCAGACAAGGCCACAAATTAAGATTTTTGCCCAAAATGGGTGTTTATTTAATACCAAAATAGCACAGCAGTATGTAAAGGGTGTATCTCACACTGACAGATGCAGCAAAGGCTGCAAAATTAAGTTTTTTGCCCTAAATGGGTGTTTTTTAAATAGCAGAATGGAACAACAGTATCTAAAGGGTGTATCTCACAATAACATATGGAGCAAAGGCTGCAAAATTTAATTTTTTGCCCTAAGTGGGTGTTTTTTTTAAATTACAGAATAGAAAAACAGTATCTAAAGGGTGTATCTCACACGTACAGATCAGACAAGGCCACAAATTAAGATTTTTGCCCAAAATGGGTGTTTATTTAATACCAGAATAGCGCAGCAGTATGTAAAGGGTGTATCTCACAATGACAGATCCAGCAAAGGCTGCAAAATTACTTTTTTTGCCCTAAATGGGTGTTTTGTTAATAGCAGAATAGAACAAGAGTATCTAAGGGGTGTATCTCACACGACAGATGCAGACAAGGCCACAAATTAAGATTTTTGCCCAAAATGTGTGTTTATTTAATACCAGAATAGCGCAGCAGTATGTAAAGGGTGTATCTCACAATGACAGATCCAGCAAAGGCTGCAAAATTACGTTTTTTGCCCTAAATGGGTGTTTTGTTAATAGCAGAATAGAACAAAAGTATCCAAAGGGTGTATCTCACACGTACAGATGCAGACAAGGCTGCAAAACTAAGATTTTTGCCCAAAATGTTTTTTTTTTTTTAATACCAGAATATGACAGCAGTATATAACGCTTGAATTTCACACGTACAGATGCAGACAAAGCTGCAAATTAAGTATTTTGCACAAAATTGTGTTTTTTTAATACCAGAATAGCACAGCAGTATCTAAAGCTTGTATCTCACACTGACAGATGCAGACAAGGCCGCAAATTAAGTATTTTGCACTAAATGTGTCTTTTTTAAAACCCAGAAATTCAGCTTGGCGCTTTTTCGCTATAGGTGACTTGAATTTTCTGACAATCTGCCAGTCCTCTACAGATGGAATTGGAGGTATCTTCGTTCCGCCTGCAAGTGGCAGCCATGAGGGAATGTCCAGAGGCTCCATTTTCAAAATGTTCCACACCTTGGTAAGGTCAGTCGGATGGCGAATTATGACCTGCTTGCCATTGATAGATGTGTACAGACCGAATGGATAGAGCCATCGTAGTGGATGTTTTTGCGCTCTCAGTAGATCTGTCAGTGGCTTTAGTGCTCTGCGTTTGGCCAGTGTGCTTGCCGCCAGATCTTGGAAAATCTGTATTTTGGTATTATCGAGAAGTATTTCTACTTTTTCTCTGGCGGCGCCCAATATGGCAGCTGTATCAATATAACTGAGCAGGCCACAGATTATGTCTCGCGGCGGGGCCCCTGGTTGAGGCTTTGGCCTTAGGGCTCTGTGGGCTCTTTCAACAACCACCCCAGAGGCTCTCTCTTGGCCTAGTATGGAGGAGAAGATCTGACTGACCGTGGTATGTATTGCCTCTGCTTGAATGTCCTCCGGCACACCACTGATACGAATAGTTTTCTTGATCTTCGAGGTGTAGGAAGGCTGTGTTTAGTTGTTCTTGCATTTCCTCAATGTTGGTTTGCAGGGCTCCGCTGTGTTTGGTTATCGCCGCTTGCATGTCTTCCAGAGCTGCTACCCGGTGTCCCGTCAGTTTAATGTCTGCTTTTATTGCGGACAGTTCCTTCATAACTGGTTCAAAGGACAGGGCTAAGGACTGTTTGATAAAAGTCCTGGTGATCGGCATCGAGTCTCGCTCGCAGTGCGCTTCTGACATGGCGCAGGAGCCTTCATCATCTGAGTCCTCTGTGTAGCTTTGTGCAGCGGCGGCATCCGGCGCCATTTTGGATCTGCATGCTGGCGAGGACATTTTCTTTTTTAGGTATTTATCCATGTCTGATTGTCCTCTGCTGTGTCTTGGAGTCCCCTGGGACTCTCTGGCTTTGTCTTTTGTCGGTTTCCCCATAATTGAGTGTTACGGGAATGTGGTATTAAGCTGTTTTGTGCACTGTGGTCAGGAGCACTCGAATCAAGCAGCCATTTCCTGACGCGGCTAGCTCTGCCCCCAGATTATTGAAGTATTTAAAGCTTGTTTTAACAATAACAGATGCAGCAAAGGCTGCAATATTAAGTACTTTGCCCAAAAAGGGTGTTTTTTTTAAAACCCATAAATTTATAGCTGTATTTCTAGCTTAAATTGCACACTGACTAATGCGGCAGAGGCCCCAGATGGAGCGTATTGCAAAAAATGGGTGTTATTTAAAACCCAGAAAATTATTGAAGTATTTAAAGCTTCCTCTCCCTATACTAGTAACAGCAGAGTGACGTGCAGCGCTATGTGACTCCAGCTTATATAGAGGCTGGGTCACATGCTGCACTGGTAGGCATGGTTGTGATGGCTTCTAAGGGCACAGAGTTAAACGCTTGTTGATTGGCTGCTCTGCAGCCTTTCAAAAAGCACCAAGAAAACTTTTACTGAAATGTTCGGGTTCGGGGTCCAAAAATCCTAAAGTTCGGTACGAACCCAAACTTTACAGTTCGGGTTCGCTCAACCCTACTCACCAGCAGCAGCAGCTAGAACTGGAGCAGGACCTGATCCAGCAGGTAATGGCATACTTGGACAGCATCCTGCCACCCCACATTGGAGATACACTGGACTACTGGGCAGCCAAACTGGATTTGTGGCCACAACTAGAGTTTGCCCTGGAAAAGTTGTCCTGCCCGGCCAGTAGTGTGGCATCAGAGCTAGTGTTTAGTGTGTCAGGGGCCACAGTTACCCCAAGAAGTACTTGCCTGTGCACCCAAAATGTGGAGAGACTGACCTTTGTCAAGATGTATAAGGCGTTGATCAGCCAGGATTTCCACCCACCAATGCCTGATGCATCAAGCTAGATCATCCATGGTGCCACACTAACACTTTGACAAAAGATACCAGTTTCTTTTGGCTACCTGCCTTAGCTACTATTCTGATGCTGCCACCCAGCTGATGCCACACATCTGATGCCAAGTGCTCCTTCTTTCACCCACTACCTTCAGCTGGTACTTGCATTGCCACCCACCTTGGCACTCTGTCACCAGGTCACTCTGAGGTCTCCTGATTCTGCTGTCACCTCCACACTATGTCTACTTGCCACTCTGTGGTCTCCTGATGCTGCTGCCACCTCCACACTATTTCACCTTGCCACTCTGTGTTCTCCTGATGCTGCTGCCACCTCCCCACTCTGTCACCTGGTCACTCTGTGGTCTCCTGATGCTGCTGCCACCTCCCCACTCTGTCACCTGGTCACTCTGTGGTCTCCTGATGCTGCTGCCACCTCCACACTATGTCACCTTGCCACTCTGTGGTCTCTTGATGCTGCTGTCCTCTCCACACTATTTCACCTTGCTACTCTGTGGTCTCCTGATGCTGCTGCCACCACCTCCACACTGTCATTGTGCCACTCTGTGGCCTCCTCCTGATGCTGCTGCTGCCTTCACCTCCACACTCTGTCATTGTGCCACTCTGTGGTCTCCTCATGCTGCTTTCACCTCACCACTATGTCATAGGGCCATTCTGTGGATTTATTATGCTGTTCCCACCCTCCTCACTTCATGACTGGGCCACTGGTTGACATCATTATTTATTTGACCCTTCTTCTGATCTGTCAGAAGGACAAAAAAGAGACGCAGAACGGATCCTGTCTGTGTAGCAGCTGTAAGGCCTGTAAGATCCCATCAGAATTGGCTTGTGATTTTGTAGCCAAAAGCAGGAGTGGGTACAAAACACAGAAGACATGCAAATATTCTGTTTAGGGGTCATCTCTGTCTTGGATTTACTCCTTTTTTGGGTGCATTAGCAATACTGATGGATTACATAACCAAATGCTGACCGAGTGAAGACAGATTCTCAACAGACAGGATCCGTTTTTTGGGGGTTATTGTTCTGACGACTCAGAGAAAGGGCAATATAATCAGTGACATCAACACAAACTTACTGCTGACACCTTCTCCACTCTATCGGGGGGCTCTACTCGTATAAGCGTTTAATAGAACAAGTTTTGCATACATCTATGTGGAATCAGCTAACAACGGTGTAAATGGAGTGTGCTTCTTCTTGGAGCAAACATCGACCTGTAGAGCTCAGTTCATACTTGAGTTATTTGGTCAGTTTTGGCCCCAGGACCGCCCATATAAATGAAGTGTGGAGTGATTCTAAGAGTGACACCTGTCATCTGCATTTCATACTGACTCACTGTATTATTTCACTACCACAGCAGACTCCCTATGCGTGTTACTGCAAGGCACAGTAAACTACACTACTAAAAAGGCTCTCTGCAGCCAGGAAATAGCCATTTTTTTTACTTAATTCACCGTGAATAAATTTGGATCGAACCAAAAAAAAATTTTTAAAAATTCGGTGAACTGGCTGAATCGAATTTTTGAAAAATGTGCTCATCTCTTGACGTCACACATCAGCGTGTGTGAGCTTTGGTATGTTTTCTTCAATCAAGCTGGCCGCGGCTGCCTCTCCATGAGTAAATAGATGAGGTATGCATTTTTTGTTTTTTATTGCCATTTCAGGAAAAACTGATTGATTACCATGAAGAGTAAGGAAATTTTGCTTTATGACAAATCAAATTCTGCGGAAATTCGAATTGAAATCCACTTTGTTATCTTCAATTCACTCAACACTACCTAATACTATGTAGTGTGCCCACTTGACGGTCATGTTTTCAGGATTTCCTTAGTATTGAGCGGGTGATACAATTAGTGCCAATGCATCAGGACTCATTTTGTGGGATATTCTCAAATCATGACCGGCAGGTGGTGGGCCCTGAGGACTGGAATTGAAAGCACAGATTTATGCCACATAGTTAATGCTATAAAAAGAAAAAAAAGTTTATTAAAAAAAGCTTTTTAAAAAAAAATTCCTTTTTGTTCATTCGCCTAAAAATAGAAAAAGAAGTGATGACAAAAAGTTATATAATATAAAATGGTATCAATAAAAATTATAACTTGTTTCACAAAAATGAGCTCTCATATATCATATATCATTGATCTGACAACTGTAAACTAAAAATGGTACCTCTTTTGGAATGTGGTTAAAAATACTTTTTTTTTTTTGTTTTTATTGTGTAACTGCAAAGTATATCTACCATGCTATCTATAATGTATGCTAAATGCTTAAAAAAAAAACAAGAAAAAACTATTGCAAAATTATAATTTTTTCCCATCCCTAAGAATTTTTTTTTAAATATAAAACATATACCGTTTTGGTATATGCACACCAAAACAGAGCTATTAAAATTAAATCTTGTCTTGCAAAAATAGAAGCCTTCATACAAATAAAAAGTTATGGTTTGTGGAATGTGAGAATGAAAAAAATGTAGGCCACTAAAAGGTTAATCAGAAAAAAAAATAATAAACTATGTTGCACTATACAACCTCAAAAATATTTCCAGGAATACCTGTATATGGTGAATAAACAGAGCATACCATGATATGGAGCTAGCAAAAAGAAACGAAACAGCTGTTCGCCCTGACCAGGGGTGGGGAACCTCAGTCCCGAGGGCCGCATGCAGCACCCGGGATCAATTCATGTGGCCCCTGGCCCCCTGCCATAACATATAGTGAAAATGCTAATGACTGTTTACATTATGAAAGCGGTTATTAGCATGCGGGAGGCAAGGGAGGTGAGAACAGCACTGCACTGGCTGTACTCACCTTCCCTGGTCTTCTTCCAGCCCCCCTCTGTGTTCTGTCATGGACAATGTCAGGACATAGTGCATGTACACGCACACTATGACCTGACGCTGTGCGCTGTCAGGTCACAGTATAGCTCGGCTGGAAGAAGACCAGAAAGGATAAGTGAATCTGGCACGAGGCAGCGCCGTCAGGAGCTGGAGAGGTAAGTTTATGTATTTATTTTTGATTGTCTGATCTGAGGTCTTATTGGATGCTGAGGGGTCTGATAGTGGTTTATCTGAGGCTAATTGAGGGTGGGGAAGGTCTGATCTGATGCTGGGAGGGGTCTGATCTGAGGCTGAGGAGTCTGATGGGGGCTGATCTGAGGCTGGGGAGGGTCTGATGGGGGTTGATCTGAGGCTGGGGGTCTGATGGGGGCTGATCTGAGGCTAGGGAGGGTCTGATGGTGGCTAATCTGAGGCTAGAGAGGGTCTGATGGGGGTGTGATCTGAGGCTGGGAGGTCTGATGGGAGTCTGATCTGAGGCTGATATAGGCTGGGCAGTCTGATAGTAGGCTGATGGAAGTGGGGGAGAAGATCTGAGACAGAGAAAGGGAAAAAGGCAGGGACAGTTGCGAAGTAAGAGGCAGGGACAGTGGCAGAGCGAAAGCGTGAAAGCTGTGTGAATCCCTCTCTGGACCCCCCCGGGTTTGGCTTGGCTGCCATTAATGCCAGATAAATAACTAAATAAATAACTCTGAACTAAAAATTAGACTGCTATATTTGGTCAAAATGGTGCCTGTACTATATGTAATATATATAGTTCAGGTGTCATTTTGTGCTGCAAAAATACAGCGCTCTACAGGGAGTGCAGAATTATTAGGCAAGTTGTATTTTTGAGGATTAATTTTATTATTGAACAACAACCATGTTCTCAATGAACCCAAAAAACTCATTAATATCAAAGCTGAATATTTTTGGAAGTAGTTTTTAGTTTGTTTTTAGTTTTAGCTATTTTAGGGGGATATCTGTGTGTGCAGATGACTATTACTGTGCATAATTATTAGGCAACTTAACAAAAAACAAATATATACCCATTTCAATTATTTATTTTTACCAGTGAAACCAATATAACATCTCAACATTCACAAATATACATTTCTGACATTCAAAAACAAAACAAAAACAAATCAGTGACCAATATAGCCACCTTTCTTTGCAAGGACACTCAAAAGCCTGCCATCCATGGATTCTGTCAGTGTTTTGATCTGTTCACCATCAACATTGCGTGCAGCAGCAACCACAGCCTCCCAGACACTGTTCAGAGAGGTGTACTGTTTTCCCTCCTTGTAAATCTCACATTTGATGATGGACCACAGGTTCTCAATGGGGTTCAGATCAGGTGAACAAGGAGGCCATGTCATTATATTTTCTTCTTTTATACCCTTTCTTGCCAGCCACGCTGTGGAGTACTTGAACGTGTGTGATGGAGCATTGTCCTGCATGAAAATCATGTTTTTCTTGAAGGATGCAGACTTCTTCCTGTACCACTGCTTGAAGAAGGTGTCTTCCAGAAACTGGCAGTAGGACTGGGAGTTGAGCTTGACTCCATCCTCAACCCGAAAAGGCCCCACAAGCTCATCTTTGATGATACCAGCCCAAACCAGTACTCCACCTCCACCTTGCTGGCGTCTGAGTCGGACTGGAGCTCTCTGCCCTTTACCAATCCAGCCACGGGCCCATCCATCTGGCCCATCAAGACTCACTCTCATTTCATCAGTCCATAAACCTTAGAAAAATCAGTCTTGAGATATTTCTTGGCCCAGTCTTGACGTTTCAGCTTGTGTGTCTTGTTCAGTGGTGGTCGTCTTTCAGCCTTTCTTACCTTGGCCATGTCTCTGAGTATTGCACACCTTGTGCTTTTGGGCACTCCAGTGATGTTGCAGCTCTGAAATATGGCCAAACTGGTGGCAAGTGGCATCTTGGCAGCTGCACGCTTGACTTTTCTCAGTTCATGGGCAGTTATTTTGCGCCTTGGTTTTTCCACACGCTTCTTGCGACCCTGTTGACTATTTTGAATGAAACGCTGGATTGTTCGATGATCACGCTTCAGAAGCTTTGCAATTTTAAGAGTGCTGCATCCCTCTGCAAGATATCTCACTATTTTTGACTTTTCTGAGCCTGTCAAGTCCTTCTTTTGACCCATTTTGCCAAAGGAAAGGAAGTTGCCTAAAAATTATGCACACCTAATATAGGGTGTTGATGTCATTAGACCACACCCCTTCTCATTACAGAGATGCACATCACCTAATATGCTTAATTGGTAGTAGGCATTCGAGCCTATACAGCTTGGAGTAAGACAACATGCATAAAGAGGATGATGTGGTCAAAATACTAATTTGCCTAATAATTCTGCACTCCCTGTAGATTTTTTTTTTATTATTCAAGCACCAATTTGTAACTTACCCCTAAGTCAGTTATATGTTTGACCAAGTATAGCAGTCAAATTTTTTTGCTGAGAATTTTGTATGGCCTGCAAATGATTTTACAACTATCCAAATGGCCCTTGGCAGCAAAAAGGTTCCCCACACCTGGCCTAGACTAAGACCATAAAGGAGTGTATGTGAATCTTATTATGGCTCCAAATTGCTTAGGGATTTTAAAATCAGATGTCAGTTTAATTTGCAGACCTATATAATTGCGTAATATGACAGTTTGATGCTACTAGTAGTCAAAATGGCACAAAAAAAATTGCGTTTTGGCTAAATGCTGAAAATATATACTAGACATATGGGGGGGGGGATTTGTCAAAAGGGGAATTTTTAAAGTTGATTTTGCAAGTGTCTGTGTTGTTGTAATTTGGGCTAAATGTATCAAATGTTACAGGAAATTTGATACATTTGGTTCACATTTAAGTCTAAGATGTTACTCTATTTTCTACACCACCTCTTTACTGGAGTCTCAGTTGATAAAACTATTTTGAGATTTTAAGCTAGAATTCGGGAGTGCAGAGTTGGATAAATTCCTTTAAAGATTCTGGTGTATTCTTGATTTAATTGCTCCCCCACAGCAGCCAATAAATTGTGGCCCTGCATTTGAGGGATACACACATGAGGCAGGGCTGTGCTCGCCTCATGAGCAACCTGGCTACTAAATATATGCCTGATGTATTCTGTTAGTGCTTCTAATAACCAAACAGCAAATTTTTGTGATGTTTTGGCTAATAGTGGTGTCCATCTGTAACTATTACATAGAGCAGCATATTAAACTGACAACTCCAAGGAAATGGAAATGTTATAAATGTGTGTGTTCTCCAGTAATAATAGTTCTGTCTATCACCACTTTTATAGGGAAATAATTCTAGAAAAAGAGAATTTTTTATTGTGAGAGAACATATTTCATATATTTCACTCATTTTAAAGATTTAAAGGTGGAAGGATTAGGGATAGAAATCTAGGAGATAAATAGAAAGTTACAAATAAGCACTGAAAGCAGTTAATGCTTGCACAGAAACAAAGAAAATTCAGTGCAAAGTATTTTTGTTGTAGTTTTCTAACTTACAGTGGCACTGTACTTAGGCTCTGAATGCTAACAACGCAAAAAATATGAAAAAATATTTACGGGTATGTCATGCTCTCTCTCCTCGCTCCCTGACAGGTAGACTCAATAGAAAGTCTAAGGGCCAGTCCCACTCCCATCTCATGCAGAAAGTAGAGATAGTGCGATATACATGTCCTTCTCTCGCCTGCTTCTAGAGATTAATGGGGGTCCCAGCGCTCAGACCTCCGCTGATATAAACTTTTGATATGACCCTATAACATATCAAACATTTGTTCAAAGTAGATTGCCACTTTAATATTTACAGTGCCAATATAATAAACAGGACAAAGAGAAAACATATACTGCATAAACATTTCACATTATTCAAACAATGCATGATAGGCTATCGGTAATGGAAAATCAACATGTTTTTTTTTAAAGTGGGCTTGGGACATTTATCCAGCGTGTTTACTGGCATTTCTAAAATTCCCATTCTGGGGTTTTGTGGTCCTTTAATCAAAAGACTGACAGAAACCCAGAGGCAGATTTATGTAAATATGTTATAGCATTTAGATTTTAACCTTGTAAACCACAAACACAATAGAAGAATGGATGCTAAATGTAACTATCATGAATCATTAGTTCTGCAATACATCACTTTAAGAGAAAATAAACAACATACAGAGTTGAACAAACCATTTTTTTTTAACTTATTCTTGATTTTATATTTGGAAATACTGGAAAAAATATTTTTATCCCTTTAATTTTTAGTTACATGTTAATGTGTAATTACAAAAGTTAATGTTCAACCTATTTGCTTCATATGCAGAGCACTCATTAACCTAAAAATGGAAATAAATTATGTAAATTCAATGCTTCACTAGTGTTTTATAGACCAAGACTTATAATCTACGGTATATTATTGTCTACCGTTGAACTTATTTATCAGTTATCAATGGAAGCAGCCAACAGCCTCAGTGTCAGACAAACATACTCTTAAAGGTCACAGTAAAATAAAAGTTACATTTGTTACATTTGTTGTGGAAATTTCATTAGGATGTGTTTCTAATATATTGTGTATTGTCATCATGTCTCTCAGTGTCAGGGTAAACCATTGAAGTGTATATCTTCCTGTGTATGTCCTGTCACAGCTGCTGGGCGCAGAGGTCTCCGTCTGCGAATGGTCCATGTGCTAAGCACTGGGCTGTGGGCCGGGGTAGACTGATGTGTTCAGCAGAGCAGTGTTTTGTTGGCTGATGTATGGATGCCGGCTAGGGCCCCCGCGCAAGACGCAGATTTATTGGCTTGGCGTGGATGCATTTGTTAAGAGAACAATATATGAAAGGAACATGCGTTTGTTGTCTCTAGTGCGCCTGATCAGCCGCTGGAGATAATGACGCTGTCCTGTAAATAAACATGCATGAGGATCATAGTAACTTTATCTGGCATTGATCACTGAGCAAGGCTGGATAAAGTTAACTCCAGTGGCTATAGGATATGTTATGGGAGGTTATAGTATACATGTGTTTGTTAGCTGGCTATGTTATTCTAAATGATGGTGTCTTGTCTTCCTATGTCATCACTTCCTGTATGTCAGCACTTCCTGCATCCTTGTTACATGAAGTAAGTGGTCGGGTGATGGGCCAGCCCCTTTTCTATTGTTACACCTTTTGTGAGTAAATAAAAGAAACAGACTGGGCAGGGGGAGGGGCGGTTGCTCAGCAGAACTAAACATGAAAACACCTTTGTCTGACTATGACTGCGGTTTAGATTTTTACCTTTCCTTACACAAAGTCTGATGCAGGCGGATTTCTACTATTAATATATCTACAACACATTTTAGTGCTTTACATTGCTGGGTCAAGTGAAGTAATGAGCCCTTGAGGCTTATAGTGGCTCCGTGAGAAAGGGGCTCAAAACATTTAATAAAGACTAATTGTTTTTTATGTTGGTTTGTAGCAATGTCCAAAAATTGTGAAGCTCTGGGAGTGGGGTTACGTAGATTTTCTATGATATAGGGGTTGGAGTGTTCCTTTAAAGCTTCAACTGTTTCTCTTTCATTATGATGAGGAGGATGGTCAGCATATGTCTCTGCCTTGGCTGTTCCACTTTGTCTGGTATCTAATGGAGCAGCAGAGGTGGAGGCTGGGCTGTTTGCTGTGTGTAGGATGGCGGAAGCTTCTAGAGACAACTGAGAGGTTCTTACTTTAATGTTTGTTTTACTGCATGCTGAGGCACATGTGACAATGATCTTGGTGACACGTTTTTTTATTTGGCCCTATTTCTGGAATTTTGTGTTATATTTGAGGGTCTGCATATCCTGATAATACGTTGTTATTGCTACTACAAATACTATAAATAAATATATATATATAAAAAAAAGATGTTTAGCTCAAAATGAGTACAATGCAATAATAAAAGAAATGTTCTCAAAGGTGTCCATAGCCTTTAACCACTTGCCATCTGGGCCATTTGCCCCCTTCATGACCAGGCCTAATTTTGCAAAACTGACATATCTCACTTTATGTGGTAATAACTTTGGAACGCCTTTACTTATCCAAGTCATTCATAGATTATTTTCTCGTGACACATTGTACTTCATGATAGTCATAAATTTTAGTCAAAATATTTCACCTTTATTTATGAACAAATCCCAAATTTACCAAAAAATTAAAAAAATTTGCAATTTTCTAAATTTCTATTTCTCTGCTTTTAAAACAGAAAGTGATACCTCATAAAATATTTATTACTTAACATTCCCCATATGTCTACTTTATGTTGGCATCATTTTGGAAATGTCATTTAATTTTTTTAGGACGTTAGAAGGCTTAGAAGTTTAGAAGCAATTCTTCAAATTTTTAAGAAAATTGCCAAAACCCACTTTTTAAGGACCAGTTCAGGTCTGAAGTCACTTTGTGGGGCCTACATAGTGGATACCCCCATAAATGACCCCATTTTAGAAACTACACCCCTCAAATTATTTAAAACCGATTTTACAAACTTTGTTAACCCTTTAGGCGTTCCACAAGAATTAATGGGAAATAGAGATACAATTTCAAAATTTCACTTTTTTGGCAGATTTTCCATGTTAATAATTTTTTTCCAGTTACAAAGCAAGGGTTAACAGCCAAACCAAAATCAATATTTATGGCCCTAATTCTGTAGTTTACAGAAACACCCCACATGTGGTCGTAAACTGCTGTACGGGCACACGGCAGGGCGCAGAAGGAAAGGAATGCAATACGGTTTTTAGATGCCATGTCCCATTTGAAGCCCCCTGATGCACCCTTACAGTAGAAACTCCAAAGAAGTGATCCCATTTTGGAAACTAGGGGATAAGGTTCCAGTTTAATTGCTACTATTTTTGGGTACATATGATTTTTTGATCATTCATTATAACACTTTATGGGGCAAGGTGACCAAAAAATTGGTTGTTTTAGCACAGTTTCTATTTATTTATTTTTACAGCGTTCACCTTAGGGGTTCAGTCAAGTGACATTTTTATAGAGCAGATTGTTACGGACGTGGCGATACCTAATATGTATACTTTTTCTTATTTATTAAAGTTTTACACAATAGTAGCATTTTTGAAACAAAAAAATTATGTTTTAATGTGTTCATGTTCTGAGAGCTATATTTTTTTTTTTTTTTTTGAGAGATTTAGGGGCTCATTTTTTGCGGGGTGAGGTGACGGTTTTATTGGTACCATTTTGTGGGACATACGCATTTTTGATCACTTGGTGTTGCACTTTTTGTGATGTAAGGCGACAAAAATTGCTTGTTTTGACAGTTTTTTTTTTTTTTTTTGCGGTGTTCATCTGAGGGGTAAGGTCATGTGATATTTTTATAGAGCTGGTTTTTACAGACGCAGCAATACCTAATATGTATACTTTTTTTTATTTGTTTCAGTTTAACACAATAATAGCATTTTTGAAACCAAAAAAAGATGTTTTAGTGTCTCCATGTTCTAAGAGCTATAGTTTTTTTTTTTTTTGAGAGATTTGTTGTTGCACTTTTTGTGATGTAAGGTGACAAAATTTGCTTGTTTTGACAGTTTTTTTTTTACGGTGTTCACTCGAGGGGTTAGGTCATGTGATATTTTTATAGAGCTGGTTTTTACGGACGCGGCAATACCAAATATGTCTATTTTATTTTATTTTTTTCTATTTTAAACATTTTTTTTTTATTCCTTACTTGGGGAATTTATTTTTTTTACATGTGAAACATTTTTTTTATTTTATTTTTTCAACCCTTTATTTTTTTATTTTTTATTTTACACTTTTCGTCCCCCATAAGGTCATACAAGACCTCTGGGGGACATTTACTTCACTTTTTCTTTTTTTTTTTCACTGTTGATTTCTCCTGTAACTGGGGCTGACATAGTAGTGTCACGGCTGAGGATGGGGGAAATCCTCAGCCATGCGTGCCGGGTGATGTTATGGCTGCTCAGCCAGGAGAACAGGATAGGGAGCAGGTCACCTCCTAACAGCGTCCCTACCCTGACCATAACTCCTAACTGCATGGGCCGACCTTAAAGGTAGGAGGACCCATGCGCAGGAACCTCGGATCCCTAACTCACCCTCCGTCCGGTCCCTGCGCTAGGAGACAGGGTAAGACGACCTACTCCTCCTAGGCACGGAGGAGCAGGAGTCTCACTGGCCAAGCTGTTGGGAAAAGGGGAACAAATGCAAGCCTATGTATATGGCAGGTGCTGCACTAGTTCCAGCCACCTGCCACAGCCCTGCTGACTGGATCCGTGTGCAGGAAAGCTGAAGTCCACAAATAGCAAACAGAAGTCAGCACAAACTCATCCACACACCGGAACCCAGATACATGGCAGCACTGAATAATACAGGAAAACATAAACCGAACATCACACAGACTTAGCTAAACTTAAACTTAAACTTATGACCACAGTGGTGGCTCTCACAGGCGGATAGAAAAGACAGGCGGCTGCTCCAGCTAGCAAGACTGAAACAACCTACTGAGCCCTGCTAAAGAGAGGGTCTATATAGGCCCAAGTGGCCACACCCAAGGGTTGGACACACCCAGTGACATCACACACACACTGGGAAGGAAGTTAACCCTTCCAGTACCTCAGAAGGGAAAGACACATAAAGGGGAAGTGCACACAATACAAAATACACCATGCACACAACACACACACCTAACATAAAGAAAGTCAAGTGAGACCGCATGCCAGGGCAGCAAGCTGCCTAGCGACGCTCAGGCTGCTCTGCTGCTAAATACAACACTAGTTGCCCGCGGCAACCACAAGTGAGGCCACAAACAAGCGGCCCTCACCCGTGGTTGAACACCCATACAAAACCGCAGGCAACTGCATGCGGTAAAGAAGTCACGGTCATGGGCATGGCCGTGACAAGTAGCCCCAGTTACAGGAGAAATACACACCCCAGAGAGGCTGTACAGCATAATTCTGCGCTGTACAGCCTCAGTGCAGGGCTGATTGAGGTCTGTGAAAGACCTCACACAGCTCCTGCACTATCCGGTCCCGGCGGTCACAGGACCGCTTGGCCGGAACAGGAAGCGCATAGCGCTTCCTGCTCTGCATACACAGGGCTCGGTGAGCGCTGTGTATGCAGCGATCTAGAAGGCAGGGACACCTGGGCACTGTCCCTGCCTTCTCTCTGGGTTGCCCTGCTGTCACTGACAGCGGGCAACCCGATCAGCAGCTGCACGATTAGCGTGCAGCTGCAGTTTCTGAACGGACGTTCTGGAACGTCCGTTCAGAAATAGAGATCCACCTCCCGGACGTTTATATCCTATGGGCGGATGGGAGGTGGTTAACAATATAGGTTAGCTCCTGTAATAATAAAGACAGTTTGTTTCTTCAACTTCAGATTACTATTCAATGCCAAGTGTAAAGATCACGCTTCCTAAAACCTTTAACCCTTTCGCTACCAGCCAGAGCAGTCTCTTAACATGGTGCATGCTCGCAATTGCAGCAGGCCAGTGTGTATTGCGAATATTTAAAACACAAATTTTTAATGCGAATATCGTCACTTCAAGATATTCTAGATCAGTAGCCTCCTGCTTCTTGCCGGTGGGCCAATGAGAAGGCTGCAATATCTTTGTCTGAGCTTAGCAACATCACTAGCAACTAGTGTTGATCGAGCACCAAAGTGCTCGTCTGTTCGTATGCTCGGGTGGAAGTCAATTGGAAAACCCGAGCAATAAACCAGGCACCCCCTACTCTGATGAGGAGAGGGTGTCTGGTTCACATGAAAAAGTCAGAAATTGATGGAAACACCACTGAAATCGTTCGGTAACAGCATGGGGAGGATGTCTGGATGCATCTTGGACTCCCAGGTCGCTGCTGGGAACGATGTTGTCTGAGTAGTACGCCAATTTTACAGACTGACAATAATACACACAAAACTGAAGATAAAATCAATTTTAGAGGAAAAGTTGTTAGGAAACATTCTTTCCTGCGAATTTACTGGTATATAAAGTGCAAGTGCTGCCAAAAATTACAAGGAAAAGGCACTCCAATACATCCTGTATATCACATAAAGGAGGGCCTCATTCACATTGTGGTACAATTGTTCAGGTAGTGGGACTCCTACACTCATAAAGCCTATGCACTAAGTGAAAGGGCTGCCAAAAAGTACAAGGGAATGGCACTCCACTACACCCTTTATTACTCATAAAGGAGGGCATCATACACACCCTTGAAAAATTATGATTGCTGGCCTGCTGGTGACTCTCAAAAACATTTGGAGCAAGGGCCTGCTGGTGACCCTCTCAAACATTAGGGGTGAGGGCCTGCTACTGATCTGACCATCTAAAACATTAGGGGTGAGGGTCTGCTGCTGGGTTGACCATCTAAAACATTAGGGGTGAGGGCCCGCTGCTAAACGGACCATCAAAAGAATTATGGTTGAGGGTCTTCTAGTGAGCTGACTCTCTAAAATATTAGGGGCGAGGACCTGCTGCTGATATGACCGTGGAAAAAATGATGGGTGAGGTCCTGCTGCTGAGCTGACCCTCTAAAATATTAGGGGCGAGGACCTGCTGCCGAGTTGACCATCTAAAACATTATGGTTGAGGTCCTGCTGCTGAGCTGACCCTCTAAAACATTATGGGCGAGGGCCTGCTGCTGAGATAACCAACTAAAACATTAGGGGTGAGAGTCTGATGCTGAGCTGACTCTCTGAAACATTAGCAGCTAGTGCCTGCTGCTGATCTGACCATCTAAACATTATGGGCAAGGGCCTGCTGCTGATATGACCATCAAAAAAAATATGGGAGAGGGCCTGCTGCTGAGCTGACTCTCTAAAACATTAGGGGCGAGTGCCTGCTGCTGAGCTGGCCATCAAAAAAATTATGGTTGAGGGCCTGCTGCTGAGCTGACCATCGAAAAAATTATGGTTGAGGGCCTGCTGCTGAGCTGACCACTGAAAAAAATTTGGTTGAGGGCCTGCTGCTGAGCTGGCCCTCTAAAACATTAGGAGTGAGGGCAGCCTAATAAGCCTGTTGATATGATGGAGGAGGAGGATGAGAAAAGGAACATTGAAAGATATATAATTTTTTGTGGTGGAAGGGGTGCATGGGAACACACCATAAAAGCCATATTTAAAGTGATCTTATGTTCAGCCGCTTTCCTCTGGTGGAGCAGAGAAGTCAGGGGCAATCCAGGCCTTGTTCATTTTAAGAAGAGTCAACCGGTCAGCATTTTCAGTTGACAGGCGGATGCGCTTATCAGTTATTATGCCCCCAGCAGCACTAATGTCACGACCATGGTCATGGTCGTGACTCCTGGCACCGCGTGCAGTCGCCTGCGGTTTGGTTTCGTTCTCAATCACAGGTGAGGGCTGCAGTATGTTGCCTCACGTGTGGTTGCCGCTGGCAACATTATAGTATTGGCAGTATAGCAGCCTGAGCTGTTGCTAGGCAGCTTGCTGTCAAGGGCAGGCGGTTCCACCTGACTATCTGTCTTTGTATGTGTGCACTTTCCCTGTATGTGTGCACTGTGACACCTCCCTTCACTTGCCGTTGTCCGCGGCAATGTGTGGTGTTGTGTGCATGTGGTGGCAGTGTCTTGGCCTGCTGGCTGTTCCCCAGGACATGGTTGACACCCATGCCGTTGCCGGTGGTAACAGGTGTAGTGGAATGCTTGTTTGTGCTTTTCCCTTTAAGTGGCTTCACTACCCTGTCTGGCCTTGCAAGGGTTAATTCCCTTTCCAGTTTGTGTGGGTGTGGCCACTTTGGCTACTTAGCCTCTGCTGAGACCTGTAGCTCAGGGGTACTCCAGCCTTGCAGTAAGCTGGAGTCATCCTCCTGGTCTCTTATACCATCTGCCAGTGAGGGCCACCCTTGTGGTCATAAATAATTTATGTCACAATGTTACTTTATGTGTGTGTGGTGTCTATTCTTACTGCAGCTATGGATCTGGTTTCCTGTGTGTTTTTGTGTGTGTGCTGTGTCCTTTCTATGTTTGGTGTGGACGTCAGCATTTAAGCACGGGATCCAGTCAGTGTGTCTGTGGCAGGTAGGGGTGGAAGTGGTTTCACTCATCTGCCATATCCATAGGCTGTTTATGTTTCCCCTTCCTTGCAGCTTGGCCTGTTTAGACTCCTGTTCATCTGTGTCAAGGAGGAACAGGTTGTCTTACCCAGCTCCTAGTTCAGGGATCCCTTGAGGGCTAGTAGGGACCTGAGGTTCCTGAGTATGAGTCCTCCTTCCTTCAGGGTGGGCTCATACAGCTAGGAGTCAGGGTCAGATTAGGGATGCGTTAGGAGGTGACCTGCTCCCTAATTCTGTTGTCCTGGTCAAGCAGTCTACTTATTCCTTAACATCACACAGATGAGAGTTTTCCCCACTCTCATCCGTGACAACTAAATACCCACTTTGACAAAACACTGGCGGCAGGGCAGGCCAGCACCTCCAAGGCATAGAGCGCCAGGTTGTGCCACGTGTCCAGTTTGGACACCCAATAGTTGTAAGGCACAAAGGGATCATTGAGGATGCTGAAACAGTCTGCTACATACTCCTTCACCATCTTCCAAAACTTTTCTCTCCTTGTGACACTAGGCCGCACATCAGGGTGAGGTTGCTGGTGGGGTTTCATGAAACTGTCCCAGGCCTTGGAGAGTGTTGCCTTGCCTCTGTTGGAACTGCTGTGTATTACCTTCATCTCCCCTCCTCAATTGCCCAAGGAAATACGTACTCTACTGCCAGCATTGTCAGCTGAAAATTTTTGGAGCAATTTTTCCACAAGGACCTTCTGGTATTGCACCATTTTGCTAGTCCTCTCCACCACAGGAATTAGAAATGAGAAGTTCTTTTTGTAGCAGGGGTCGAGAAGGGTGAACAACCAGTAACCGTTGTTGGCCAAAATGCGTATAACGCGAGGGTCATGGGAAAGGCTGCATAACATAAAGTCAGCCATGTGTGCCAGAGTCCCAACAGACAAGACTTTTCTGTCCTCATCAGGAGGATGACTCTCAATCTCCTCATCCTCTTCCTCCTCTTCGGAACATTCACGCTGAACAGATGGAATAAACCTGCTATGGGTACTACCCTCTGTATGGGAGGCAACCATCTCCTGCTTCTCCTCATCATCGTCATCCAATTTGCACTGAGAAGACGAATGGAGGGTCGTCTGGCTATCACCCTGTGTACTGTCTTCCCCCATTTCCACCTCTTCCACATGTAAAGCATCCTCATTCATTTGAGCAGCGAGCATTTCAGTAGACACAGAAGTGGGATGGTTACGCTGATAATAGCGTTATCGCCACTCACCATCTGTGTTGCATAAAACCTCCGGACTCCATGCCCACTCGTCGCTTGTGAAGAGTGGAAGTTGACTGGAAAGGCGACGACCATGTTGCAGCTGGTATTCCACTACTGCCCCCTGCTGCTCACAAAGTGGGTCTGAGTCCAAAAAGTGTAAAAAAAAAGTATAAAAAAAAAGAAAAAAGAAAAAAAGTAAAAAAAAAAATCCATATACACACATTTATAATTGGGTTAAAATAAAGAAAATTTAATACCCTAAACTGGCTTGGTATTGCGTGTCCATAACAACCAGCTCTATAAAAATATCACATGACCTGACCCCTCAGCTGAACACTGTAAAAGAAATAAAATAAAAACAGTGCCAAAAAAGGATTTTTTTTTTGTCACTTAACCATCAAAAAAAGTGCAACACCAAGCAATTAAAAGGGCTTATGCCCCCCCCCCCAAAATAGCACCAATCAAACCGTCACCTTATCTCACAAAAAATGAGACCCTACCTAAGACAATTGGACAAAAAATAAAAAAGCTATTGTCCTTAGACTATGGAGACACTAAAACATTTTTTTGTTTAAAAAATGCTATTATTGTGTAAAACTTAAATAAATAAGAAAGAGTATACATATTAGGTATTGCCACGTCCATGTCTCCATTGTCTGAGAGCCATAGCTTTTTTATTTTTTGACCAATTGTCTTATGTAGGGGCTCATGTTTTGCGGGATGAGACGGCGGTTCGATTGGCACTAGTTTGGGGTGCATTTGTCTTTTTGATCACTTGATATTGTACTTTTTGTGATGTAAGGTGAAAAAAATGGCTATTTTACAACAAATTTTTTTTTTTTACTGTGTTAACCTGAGGGGTCAGTTCATGTGTTATTTTTATAGAGCAGGTTCTTATAGACAAGGCAATACCTAATATGTATAGTTTTTGTTATTTATTTTACTTTAACAGAATAAAAGCATTTTAGAAGAAAAAAAAATGTGTCTCCATAGTCAGAGCCATATTTTTAATATTTTTTGGGCAATAGTCTCATATAGGGGCTCATTTTTAGCGGAATGAGGTGACAGTTTATTGGTACCATTTTGGCGTACATATGACTTTTTTGATCACTTTTACCTTTTTTGGGAAGGGAGGTGGGCAAAATTTCAATTTCATCATTTATTTTTTATTTTTTTAATGGCGTTCATCGTGCTGGGAAAGTAACATGACCCTTTCATAGATCAGGTCGTTACGGAGCGGTGATATCAAACATGTGTAGTGTACTTTTTTTTTTTTCATTTTTAATCAGTGATAAATGTGCGGCTATAAGAAGAAATTCTTTTTTTTTTTAAACTTTTTTTACCTAGACCCACTTGGTTCTTGAAGATCCAGTGGGTCTGATGCCTATATAATACATTACAGTACAGGGTGGGCCATTTATATGGATACACCTTAATAAAATGGGAATGGTTGGTGATATTAACTTCCTGTTTGTGGCACATTAGTATATGTGAGGGGGGAAACTTTTCAAAATGGGGGGTGACCATGGCGGCCATTTTGAAGTTGGCCATTTTGAATCTAACTTTTGTTTTTTCAATCGGAAGAGGGTCATGTGACATATCAAACTTATTGGGAATTTCACAAGAAAACAATGGTGTGCTTGGTTTTAGCGTAACTTTATTCTTTCATGAGTTATTTACAAGTTTCTGACCACTTATAAAATGTGTTCAATGTGCTGCCCATTGTATTGGATTGTCAATGCAACCCTCTTCTCCCACTCTTCACACACTGATAGCAACACCGCAGGAGAAATGCTAGCACAGGCTTCCAGTATCCGTAGTTTCAGGTGCTGCACATCTCGTATCTTCATAGCATAGACAATTGCCTTCAGATGACCCCAAAGATAAAAGTCTAAGGGGGTCAGATCGGGAGACCTTGGGGGCCAGTCAACTGGGAATGCTCGGACCTGAAAACCCATAATGTGGTGGTGCACCATCTTGCTGGAAAAACTCAGGGAACGTGCCAGCTTCAGTGCATAAAGAGGGAAATTCATCATCATGTAGCAATTTCGCATATCCAGTGGCCTTGAGGTTTCCATTGATGAAGAATGGCCCCACTATCTTTGTACCCCATATACCACACCATACCATCAATTTTTTTGTTCCAACAGTCTTGAAGGGATCTATCCAATGTAGGTTAGTGTCAGACCAATAGCGGTGGTTTTTATTTGTTAACTTCACCATTCACATAAAAGTTTGTCTCATCACTGAACAAAATCTTCTGCGTAAACTGAGGGTCCTGTTCCAATTTTTGTTTTGCCCATTCTGAAAATTCAGTGTGCCATTCTGGGTCATCCTCGTTGAGATGCTGCAGTAGCTGGAGTTTGTAAGGGTGCAATTTGTGAGTAGCTAATATCCGCCGAAGGGATGTTCGACTAATGCCACTCTCCAGTGACATGCGGCGAGTGCTACGCTGTGGGCTCTTGCTGAATGAAGCTAGGATAGCCACTGATGTTTCTTCATTAGAGACAGATTTAATGCGTCCACATTTTGGCAAATCCAACACTGAACCAGTTTCACGAAACTTAGCAAGCAGTTTGCTAACTGTAGCATAGAAGATGGGTGTTCTCGTAGGGTGTCTTGCATTGAAATCTTCTGCAATGACCCGGTTACTGCGTTCACCAGACATCAACACAATTTCTATTCGCTCCTCATGTGTTAACCTCGGCGACATGTCAATGGCTGTAAACAAAGAGAAACTTGTAAATAACTCATGAAAGAATAAAGTTATGTTAAAACCAAGCACACCATTGTTTTTCTTGTGAAATTCCCAATAAGTTTGATGTGTCACATGACCCTCTTCCTATTGAAAAAACAAAAGTTGGATTCAAAATGGCCAACTTCAAAATGGCCGCCATGGTCACCACCCATCTTGAAAAGTTTCCTCCCTCACATATACTAATGTGCCACAAACAGGAAGTTAATATCACCAACCATTCCCATTTTATTATGGTGTATCCATATAAATGGCCCACCCTGTACACTATATAGTGTACAGGGTGGGCCCCCAATGGGAGAGGGAGAAAGCACTCTCCCTGTTAACCGTTTCCATACAGCGGTCCCTTTGGGGACCGCGGCATGGAAGGGGTTAAACGGCTGACACACAGATGTCTGCCATTTCAAGCAGTGTTTCAGCTAATGCTCGGCCAACCTGAAAATGAAAGAGGAAGGGAGAGAGAGGGGGGGCAGGGAATCTCCTGCCGAAGCGGGGCAAAAATAAACTGGCACATCGAAAGTTGCAGGCGGGGGATTGTGCGCCCACCTGCTATAAAATAAAAGGGCAGTGAGGAAAGACATTATGAGCATGCCCGACAGTGTGCGCTTACTCGTCTGAATTCCCGGCTGCCTGAGTGAAAAGGGAGAGCGGTCTGCGCAAGCGCGGCCCATAAATGCAGCCCTGGAGCGGTGGCCATATCTATGGGAATCCAGATGTGAATAATGGGGTAAGAGGGAAGGGGATATTTCAAAATAGGTGCATTTTAAACAATAAAAGCCAATTAGAAAAAAGATCTAGGGCAATAGTGTTAACTTATTAAATATGATCTTACAGATGGGAAAACCCATTTAAATAAATAAGAAAAAGTAAAAATGTTATGTACTGCTATGTCTGTAACGACCTGCTCTATAAAAATATCACATGACCTGACGCCTTTTTTTAAATAAATACGTAAAAACTATGCCAAAATAAAAACAATTTACAACCTTGCCCCGAAAAGTGTAATAATGAATCTTCAAAAAATCATATGTACACAAACATGGAACCAATAAAAACATCAACTCTTCCTGCAAAATACAAGCCTGTGCACAAGACGATCTGCAGAAAAAAAATTAAATGTGGTGTTCAAAAAAAGGAGACACAAAAACATTTTTTTTGCAAAAATGCTTTGTTATGAAAAACTAAAACAAACAAAGAAAGTAGACATATTTGATAACATCGCATTCATAACAACTTGTTCTAGAAAAATAGAACATGATCTGTCAGATGAAAGTTGTAAAAAACAAAAACTAAAAATGATGCCAAAACATCAATTCTTTGGTTACCTTGCCTCACAAAAAACATAATAAACATAATATAGAACAATTAAAAATAATATGTACCCCAAAATAGTACCAGTAAATTTTTACTGTAGGGTGCACCTGGGAGGCTTCTACTGGGACATGGTATCTAAAAACCAGTCCAGCAAAATCTTCCTTCCAAAAACCATACGGTGCTCCTTTTATTCTGTGCCCTGCCATGCACCCATACAGCAGTTTATCACCACCATGTGGGGTGTTTCTGTAAACCTCATAATCAGGGTGTTAAATATTGAGTTTTGCTTGGCTGTTAACCCTCGATGTGTTAAAGAAAAAAATGGATTAAATAACCCGGTCATTAATGGGTTAAAAATAGATTATAAAAAAAAGTTTCAAAATATAAGAAAATTCTGTACCTTGATATGCTGACTGAATGAGCACTTTAATGGGCAGTGAAAGTTAATGTCTGCCAGTGTTGCCCAGGTATACATCTATCTATGTAAATGTTTTCTAATGCTATTTCTTATCTAGAAATACTCATTGTAGTCGTTCTTTGGCCCAATTAAAAAGGTAACGAAAACATCCACCATTTTTAAATAATTTTTTTAAAGGCTCCCTTATACATTAGTGCATTGTTGGCTGAACCTGTCATTCTCGGTGGGTGCAGCCAACTTTTTAATGTTTATGTAGGAGCTCCAGATTCTCTCCCAAGACATGATATTGGAGGAAAGAGTGATCAGGTAAAATTATGATTTTCGCCTGGTCCTTTTGTTCTCCGAGGAGATAGGCTGCCACCAGAATTCTCTGGCAGCAGCGTTCTCTCCTCTCCCATTGAATATGCAAACATATTTGTGTGAGCGAAATGTGTATGTACATGGAGGAGCTGGAAGCACCCAGGAGAAATAACTTATCATTCGGCCAACAGGTATTAAATGTGTATGGCCGCACTAACACTTTGCAAAACCTGCTACTGTCCGAGATGCCCATTCACGGAAGGAACATCTATGGACTTGTACTTGTTTTGGGAGTATCCCTTTGCATAGAGTCTATTGGATCTTTTATCTCTTACGCATTTCAGTCTGCCTTTTATCTCTCTGCATGAGATGCCTAAAAGACAAACCATTGACCATTGCAACATGCATAGATGCTTTCTCAAGGCCTGATGGGGGGAGGCTAAGACCCACTTTTTTATCCTCCCTCCTCTGTCAAGATGGACTACAGGTGTGTGTCCCAAAATATAATGCACAAAAACAAACAATGATTTAATAAATCATACTTATATAACAATGTTATAAAAATTAGGATGTCATTTCTGTCATTAAGGCCCGCCGGACCTAATTCACTGACTATACAGTATATTCCACAGTGCTTCTTGCTGGAGAAGATTTGTATGACAATCTATTATATTACCCAGGGGAAAAAAACTTTGTATGCCTGCAAACCTAACACTAGATAGACCTTCTAGTATAGACCTTCTAGTAAAAAAAAATGGCTGTAACGGTACGTCATGTGTTGTTCCGATCACCGCCGCCGCGGCGGTGATCGAAACAAGGTGCCTGCTCAAATCATTGAGCAGGCACCTCGGCTAAATGCGCGGGGGGGCGGCGGCGGTGCGGCGGTGCCATCGGGTCCCCATCTGCGCTGCCTTCCGGTGAAGTGCCTGTGAGATCCAGACCTCTGGATCTCACAGGCCCCGGAAGCTGTATGGGTAATACACACAGTATTACTCATACAGCCAATGCATTCCAATACAGAAGTATTGGAATGCATTGTAAAGGAATATACCCCCAAAAGTTCAAGTCCCAAAGTGGGACAAAAAGTAAAGTAAAAAAGAAAGTTGAAAAAATAAAGTTTTCCAACCAAAAAATTAAAAGTTTCAAGTAAAAAGAAACAAAAAGTCATTTTCCCCAAATAAAGTTAAAAAAATTTGGGAAAAAATTTGGGGAAAAAAAGTATACATATTAGGTATCACCGCGTCCGTATCGACCGTCTTTATAAACATATCACATGACCTAACTCCTCAGATGAACACTGTAAAAAATAAATAAAAAAAAACTGTGCTAAATAAACCATTTTTTGTCACCTTACATCACAAAAAGTACAACAGCAAGCGATCAAAAAGGCATTTGCCCACCAAAATAGTACCAATCTAACCGTCACCTCAGTCCGCAAAAAATGAGCCCCTACCTGAGACAATCGCTCAAAAAAAAAAAAAAAATATGGCTCAGAATATGGAGACACTAAAACATAATTGTTTTTTTTTTTTAAAGCTGTTATTGTGTAAAACTTACATAAATAAATAAAAAAGTATACATATTTGGTATTGGTGCGTTCGTATCGACCGGCTCTATAAAAATATCACATGACCTAACCTCTCAGATGAATATTGTAAAAAATAAAAAATAAAAAATTTTGCTAAATAAACCATTTTTTGTCACCTTACATCACAAAAAGTGTAATAGCAAGCGATCAAAAAGTCATATGCACCACAAAATAGTGCCAATCAAACCGTCATCTCATCCCGCCAAAAATGAGACCCTCCCTAAGATAATCGCCCAAAAACTGAAAAAACTATGGCTGTCAGAATATGGAGACACTAAAACATGATTCATTTTTTGTTTCAAAAATTATATTATTGTGTAAAACTTACATAAATAAAAAAATATATACATATTAGGTATCGCCGCATCCGTGACAGCCTGTTCTATAAAAATATCACATGATCTAACCTGTCAGATGAATGTTGTAAATAACAAAAAATAAAAACGGTGCCAAAACAGCTATTTCTTATTATCTTGCCTCACAAAAAGTGTAATATAGAGCAACCAAAAATCATATGCACCCTTAACTAGTACCAACAATACTGCCACCCTATCCCATAGTTTCTAAAATGGGGTGACTTTTTTGGAGTTTCTACTCTAGGGGTGCATCAGGGGGGCTTCAAATGGGACATGGTGTCAAAAAAAACAGTCCAGCAAAATCTGCCTTCCAAAAACCATATGGAATTCCTTTCCTTCTGCTCCCTGCCGTGTGCCCGTACAGCTGTTTACGACCACATATGGGGTGTTTCTGTAAACTACAGAATCAGGGCCATAAATATTGAGTTTTGTTTGGCTGTTAACCCTTGCTTTGTAACTGGAAAAAAATTATTAAAATGGAAAATCTGCCAAAAAAGTGAAATTTTGAAATTGTATCTCTATTTTCCACCTAAAGGGTTAACAAGGTTTGAATACCTTGAGGGGTGTAGTTTATAGAATGGGGTAATTTTTGGGTGGTTTCTATTATGTAAGCCTCGCAAAGTGACTTCAGACCTGAACTGGTCCCTAAAAAATGGGTTTTTGAAAATTTCTGAAAAAATTCAAGATTTGCTTCTAAACTTCTAAGCCTTGTAACATCCCCAAAAAATAAAATATAATTTCCAAAATGATCCAAACATGAAGTAGACATATATAAATAAATAAAAATTGAGGTATTACTATGTATTATAGAAGTAGAGAAATTGAAAATTGGAAATTTGCAATTTTTTACAAATTTTTAGTAATTTTTTTTATAAATAAAAATGCATTTTTTTTAACTTCATTTTACCAGTGTCATGAAGTACAATATGTGACAAAAAAATAATCTCAGAAGGGCCTGGATAAGTCAAAGCGTTTTAAAGTTATCAGCACTTAAAGTGACACTGGTCAGATTTGCAAAAAATGGCCTGGTCCTTAAGGTGAAATAGAGCTGAGTCCTTAAGGGGTTAAAGTACCTATCCGCAATACCTTATCTCTATAGAGATATTGTCTTCTGTTTGGCACTGAGCATCACCAGACATTGTAAAGCCACAAGTCTCAGGAGGTTATCTTGGTTGAAGAGCTGTAGTTCTTGCTTCATACCTTAATACTGGACTGACAGTTACATTAGTGTATGTATGCACATTAATGCATGCTGCATCAAAAACACATCACTTTATTATTTAGAACCTTCCAGAACCCTGTCAGCTGGACTTGACAATCCCCTATATCTAAAGTTGGATCATGAAGAGTATATATACCAAATTTGGTTGAGATCCATGAAGGCACACTTTTATTTATACTGAGATGAGTTAAAATAGCAATGGTATGGCTACCTAGAGAGCAAAGGGAAGATAAACTATCCAGCTACCAAATAGCAGTTGTAGCAGTTGCAGAAACAAATTATATTGTTCCTATAAATCTCATTCATAATTCCACATCGGCCACGTTCAGTCAACATGGTTTACATATTGAATAAATCCACTTTCATTGTCAATATAGGAGAGGATTCTGTATAGTAATATAAAAAGTAAATTAAGGTTATGCCCACCATTGTAAGAAATTTTCAATTGCTCCAATACAAAAAAAGAAATAGAAATTAAGCAACTTTGCAAACAGTCTTGATAAAAAAAAGTCATACTATTTTGTGGCTAGTGTTACTATGCAGACCTATTTGTCTCCATAATTACAGAATACAAGCAAACCCTGTGAAGTCTAGTCCTATAGCTATACTTTCTCCTATTTACTTCCTTAGCAAGAATATTTGAATTGATAGACAGACAGACAGAGACAGTTTGGTCTTTTTTCAACCTATTCAACACTGAAACGTATATATTAGGCCTCTTGCACACACACACTTTTTTTTTCCATTTCCGTTCCATTCATTTCAATGGTTCCGCAAAAACAACTTAGGCCTCTTGCACACGACAAACTCTTAGGCCTCTTGCACACGACCGTATGGCTTTTTAAGTATTTTGCGGTCCGTTTTTAACTGATCCGTTTTTCCGGGTTTTTGCTTCAGTTGTGTTTCCGTTCCATTTTGCCGTTCCATTTTTCCATTTGGCTTCCGTTTGTGATCCGTTTTTTGTAGATCGGAAACGGAAGCATACAATAATGTTTAGACAGTAAGTACATAAAAAAATTGGGCTGGGCAGAAAATTTTCAATAGATAGTACCACAAAAACAGAATGGATACGGAAGACATACGGATGCTTTCCGCATGCATTCCGTTTTTTTTTGCGGAACCATTGACTTGAATGGGGTCACGGAACGTTATTCGCGGGCAACAATAGGACATGTTCTATCTTAAAAATATGGAAATACAGAAACGGAATGCATACGGAATACCTTCCGTTGTTTTTGGCGGAACCACTGAAATGAATGGTTCCACATATGGACCGCAAGAGACCTTAAGCATTTTTCATGTTCTCATTGGTGTATATACCAATCTATTAAATTAATTCTAATATGTATTGCTGCCCCCCAAAAAATAAAAAAACATCTGCATTTACAGTTGCAAGAAAAAGTATGTGAACCCTTTGGAATGATATGGATTTCTGCACAAATTGGTCATAAAATGTGATCTGATCTTCATCTAAGTCACAACAATAAACAATCGCAGTCTGCTTAAACTAATAACACACAAATAATTAAGTTTTTATTGAACACACCATGTAAACACTCACAGTGCAGGTGGAAAAAGTATGTGAAACCCTAGACTAATGACATATCCAAGAGCTAATTGGAGTGAGGTGTCAGCCAACTGGAGTCCAATCAATAAGATGAGATTGCAGGTGCTGGTTACAGCTGCCCTGCCCTATAAAAAACACACACCAGTTCTGGGTTTGCTTTTCACAAGAAGCATTGCTTGATGTGAATGATGCCTCGCGCAAAAGAGCTCTCAGAAGACCTACGATTAAGAATAGTTGACTTGCATAAAGCTGGAAAGGGTTATAAAAGTATCTCCAAAAGCCTTGCTGTTCATCAGTCCACAGTAAGACAAAATTGTCTATAAATAGAGAAAGATCAGCACTGCTGCTACTCTCCCAACGAGTGGCCGTCCTTTAAAGATGACTGCAAGAGCACAGCACAGACTGCTCAATGAGGTGAAGAAGAATCCTAGAGTGTCAGCTAAAGGCTTACAAAAGTCTCTGGCATATGCTAACATCACTGTTAGCGATTCTACGATACGTAAAACACTAAACAAGAATGGATTTCTTGGGAGGATACCACAGAGGAAGCCACTTCTGTCCAAAAAAAAACATTGCTGCACGTTTACAGTTTGCACAAGAGCACCTGGATGTTCCACAGCAGTACTGGCAAAATATTCTGTGGTCAAATGAAACCAAAGTTGAGTTGTTTAGAAGAAACACACAACACTGTGTGGAGAAAAAGAGGCACAGCGCACCAACATCAAAACCTCACCCCAACTGTGAAGTATGGTGGTGGGGGCATCATGGTTTGGGGCTGCTTTGCTGCATCAGGGCCTGGACGGATTGCTATCATCGAAGGAAAAATGAATTCCCAAGTTTATCAAGACATTTTGCAGGAGAACTTAAAGCCATCTGTCCACCAGCTGAAGCTCAACAGAAGATATGTGTTGCAACAGGACAACCACCCAAAGCATAGAAGTAAATCAAAGACAGAATGGCTTAAACAGAAGAAATTACGCCTTCTGGAGTGGCCCAGTCAGAGTCATGATCTCAACCCGATTGAGATGCTGTGGCATGACCTCAAGAAAGCGATTCACACCAGACATCCCAAGAATATTGCTGAACTGAAACAGCTCTGTAAAGAGGAATGGTCAAGAATTACTCCTGACCATTGTGCACGTCTGATCTGCAACTACAGGAAACGTTTGGTTTAAGTTATTGCTGCCAAAGAAGGTTCAACCGGTTATTAAATCACAGGGTTCACATACTTTTTCCACCTGCACTGTGAATGTTTACATGGTGTGTTCAATAAAAACATGGTAACATTTAATTATTTGTGTGTTATTAGTTTAAGCAGACTGTGATTGTCTATTGTTGTGACTTAGATGAAGATCAGATCACATTTTATGACCAATTTGTGCAGAAATCCATATCATTCCAACGGGTTCACATACTTTTTCTAGCAACTGTAAATACCTTTTTAAATAAAAAGATTACTTTAAATAAAGAAAATATAGAAGTTTTGGTGCAACAAATCTGTTCACAATTTCCAATATCCAAATATTTGGTTTTCAATTATTTTTTATAGAAGATTCAGAAGGTAGCAGCATTTCTAGCAGCTTCTTAGCTCTCTGCTGTATGCTAGTTGTAATTCAAAAAGAGCTTCCTAACTTCCCCGTAGAGGCCATCAAATACCTTGGCTAGAAGTCAATAACTCCCAAGAAGAGATTTTTGTTATATCCAGGTCACTAAATAAATTATAAAACTCATAAACAAACAACGACTAGAAAAATAAAACAATGTAAAAGGACACCAGATCAGTACCCTGAAGTAAAACAATTCTTCAGTGAGTCTCAAGCCTTTTGGCTTAATGCTTGAAAGCTAATGCAAATCTATTACTAAATAAATAAGCTTGCGCGTTCTTTATGATGTTAAAATAGGACATGGACGTCAAAGTCTTTTTTTTTCCATCTACAGTAACTCTACCAATGTGCTACATAATTCCCAATAGGATCTAAACATTTTGCAGTTTTTAAATAAATGTTACATTGTCATTGTTAAAGGAAAAAAGTGTGTAGTCATGTTTATCGGTAATCAAAGCTTTTCCTGCCTCTGCATTCAGTCTTTGGGGTCTGTTAACACTAATGTAAATACAATTATGGATCATTATTAAGAATTCAATTAGACTTTGGAATCTAATAATGACCTATACCCAAGAGAATAGACTGTAGTGAGAAAGCAAAGAATAGTAAAACAGGTGAACTGATAGTGATTTTCATTATGACTAGAGATGAGCAAATTTTTTAAAAAAATTGATTAGCCGGTTCACTGAACTTTTTTGAAAAAATTTGTTTCAAACCGAATATATTTGCGGCGAATTTCATAAAAAAATGTCTAGTTCCTGGTGACAGAGAGCCTTTGTAGTGGTGTAGAACACTGTGCCTTGCAGTAACACGTATAGGGAGTCTGCTTTGGTAGTGAAATAATACTGTGAGTCTGTATGACATGAAGATGACAGGCGTCGCTCTTAGAATCACTGCACACTTCACTTATTTAAGCAGTCACAGGGCCAAAACTGACCAAATAACTCTAGAATGAACTCAGCCTTACAGGTCGATCTTAGCTCCAAGAAGAAGTGCACTCCTTTTACACAATCGTCAGGTGATTCCACATAGATGCCTACAAAACCTGTTCTATTAAACTCTTATACAAGTAGAGCCCCCCGACATAGTGAAAAGGCTGTCCACAGTAAGTTTGTGCTGATCTGTCAGAACAATAACCCCCAAAAATCGGATCCTGTCAGCATTTGGTCAGTAATCCATCAGTATTGCTAATGACAAAAAAACTGGAGTGGATCCAAAACAGAGATGACCCGTGAACTGAATATTTGCATGTCTTCTGTGTTTTGTACCCACTCCTGCTTTTGGCTACCAAATCATAAGTCAATTCTGATTGGACCATACAGGCCTTACAGCTGCTACACAGAGAGGATCCGTTGTGCGTCTAATTTTTCCTTCCTTCTGACAGATCAGAAGAAGGGTCAAATAAATGATGATGTCAGCCAGGCCAAAAAGGCAAAATAGTGGCCCAGTCATGGAGTGGGGAGGCTGGGAACAGCATGAGAAGTCCACATAGTGGCCCAATGACAGAGTGGTGAGGTGGCAGCAGCATGAGGAGACCACATAGAGTCAAGGTGACATAGTGTGGAGGTGGAAGCAGCTGAGGCAAGTAGTCAGAAGAAACCGGTCTCCTTTGTCAAGGTTTGGGTGAGGTAGTATGGATGATCTAATCTGATGCATCAGGCATTAATGGGTAGAAATCCTGGCTGATCCACGTCTGATTTATCTTGACAAAGGTCAGTCTCTCCACATTTTGGGTGGACAGGCGAGTTCTCCTTGGGTAACTATGGCCCCTGCCGCAGTAAACACCCACTTTGATGCTGCACTACTGACTGGACAGGATAGCTTTTCCAGGGGAAACTCGGACAGTTGTGGCCACAAATCCCAGCCTATGTGTGGGCATAATGTTTTGCCTCTGTAGCTCAAGGAGGGTATGCTTTGCGGTGTACGAGTGGCTGAAGTGCATGCAAAGTTTCCTGACCATTTTTAGGATGTCTTGCAGATGGGTGGAAGACTTCAGGAACCGCTTGACAACCAGATTTAACACATGTGCCATGCAGGGAGCATGGCTCAGCCCTCCTTGACGCAGCGCCGACACCATGTTCTTCCTGTTGATGGTCACCATGGTTCCGATTTCTAGTTGTCGTTGAGAAAGCTAGGATTCAATTTCTTGCTGAAGGACACGGAGCAGTTCCTCCTCTGTGTGACTCCATTTGTCCAGGCAAACCAGGTGCAGAACAGCGTGAGAGTGATCGCAGATGGCTTGCATGCACTATATGTCTCCAACATAATTCTTGGATCTCTACTAGGGATGAGCGAACCCGAACTGTATAGTTCGGGTTCGTACCGAATTTTGGGGTGTCCGTGACACGGACCCGAACCCGAACATTTTCGTAAAAGTCCGGGTTCAGGTTCGGTGTTCGGCGCTTTCTTGCAAAGCAGCCAATCAACAAGCGTCATACTACTTGCCCCAAGAGGCCATCACAGCCATGCCTACTATTGGCATGGCTGTGATTGGCCAGTGCAGCATTTGACCCAGCCTCTATTTAAGCTGGAGTCACGTAGCGCCGCACATCACTCTGCTCTGATCAGTGTAGGGAGAGGATGCAGCTGCTGCTGTTAGGGCGAGATTAGGCAGGGATTTATTTACTGAAGTGATCGATATACAGCTGTGTATCATACAACCTCTGCTATTCAATTGCTCACTGTTTTAAGGCTGCCCAGAGCGTTTTTCAGTCACTTTTTTCTGGGGTGATAGGCGGTCATTTTGTGTCTTGTGGTGCGCCAGCACAAGCTGCCACCAAGTCCATTTTTAACCATCAATAGTGTGTTGTTTTTTTTGCTATATCCTACATCAGAGGCTTGGCTGTGCTTGCTATTTTATTGAGGGGTAAAATACAATTGCCAAAATAGCAGTACCCTAATTCTGGTGTTTCAGCTGTGACTAGCCAATTGTAATACTGTCTGCTGTCTGCCGAAGCACAGTTTTTGTTCTAGGTTGAATACAATTCCCAACTTAGCAATTCCCTAAATTAGTGGTTTCTGCTCTATTAGGCCAAGGTTAAATCTATCCATAAAAGGGTATATTAGATTGAAGGTGCGGATAGGGTCATCCTCAATAACTTCACACGCTACCGTGCATTTCCAAGTCTAATTCTGTCCGTAAAAGGGATACCTGTCATCCAGGGCCTAAATACTAGGCCTACAATTTAGGGCCTAAATCTGTCGTTACTGCTGTGCCTGTATTAGTGTAATACAGTACCTAAGTAGATAGCCAGATAGTCTTAGGTGCCTGTAAAAAAAGGCCTGAATTTGAATTCAATACATTGGGCAAAATAATTTTTTTCTTATTGTGGTGAACGGTAACAATGAGGAAAACATCTAGTAAGGGACGCGGACGCGGACATGGTCATGGTGGTGTTAGTGGACCCTCTGGTGCTGGGAGAGGACGTGGCCATTCTGCCACAGCCACACGTCCTAGTGTACCAACTACCTCAGGTCCCAGTAGCCGCCAGAATTTACAGCGATATTTGGTGGGGCCCAATGCCGTTCTAAGGATGGTAAGGCCTGAGCAGGTACAGGCATTAGTCAATTGGGTGGCCGACAGTGGATCCAGCACGTTCACATTATCTCCCACCCAGTCTTCTGCAGAAAGCGCACATCAGTCTGTCACATCACCCCCATGCATATCAGGGAAACTGTCTGAGCCTCAACTTATGCAGCAGTCTCTTATGCTGTTTGAAGACTCTGCTGGCAGGGTTTCCCAAGGGCATCCACCTAGCCCTTCCCCAGGGGTGGAAGAGATAGAATGCACTAACGCACAACCACTTATGTTTCCTGATGAGGACATGGGAATACCACCTCAGCACGTCTCTAATGATGACGAAACACAGGTGTCAACTGCTGCGTCTTTCTGCAGTGTGCAGACTGAACAGGAGGCCAGGGAGGAAGACCTTTGTGGAAGATGATGCAGGGGACGATGAGGTCCTAGACCCCACATGGAGTGAAGGTCGTGCCACTGACTTTCAGAATTCGGAGGAAGAGGCAGTGGTGAGACCGAGCCAACAGCGTAGCAAAAGAGGGAGCAGTGGGCAAAAGCAGAACACCCGCCGCCAAGAGAGTCCGTCTGCTACTGGCCACCGCCATCTGGGACCGAGCACCCCAAAGGCAGCTTCAAGGAGTTCCCCCAAAGGCAGTTCTTCAAATAATGTGCTGACGACAAGACCCGAGTGGTTTGCACGCTGTGCCATCAGAGCCTGAAGCGAGGCATTAACGTTCTGAACCTTAGCACAACCTGCATGACCAGGCACCTGCATGCAAAGCATGAACTGCAGTGGAGTAAACACCTTAAAAACAAGGAACTCACTCAGGCTCCCCCTGCTACCTCTTCTGCTGCTGCCGCCGCCTCGGCCTCTTCCTCCGCCTCTGGAGGAACGTTGGCACCTGCCGCCCAGCAAACAGAGGATGTACCACCAACACCACCACCTCCGTCACCAAGCATCCCAACCATGTCACACGGCAGCGTTCAGCTCTCCATCTCACAAACATTTGAGAGAAAGCGTAAATTCACACCTAGCCACCCTCGATCCCTGGCCCTGAATGCCAGCATTTCTAAACTACTGGCCTATGAAATGCTGTCATTCAGGCTGGTGGACACAGACAGCTTCAAACAGCTCATGTCGCTTGCTGTCCCACAGTATGTTGTTCCCAGCCGCCACTACTTCTCCAAGAGAGCCGTGCCTTCCCTGCACAACCAAGTATCCGATAAAATCAAGTGTGCACTGCGCAACGCCATCTGTGGCAAGGTCCACCTAACCACAGATACGTGGACCAGTAAGCACGGCCAGGGACGCTATATCTCCTTAACTGCACACTGTGTAAATGTAGTGGCGGCTGGGCCCCAGGCGAAGAGCTGTTTGGCGCACGTCCTTCCGCCGCCAAGGATCGCAGGGCAACATTCTTTGCCTCCTGTTGCCTCCTCCTCCTACTCGGCTTCCTCCTCCTCTTCTTCCACCTGCTCATCCAGTCAGCCACACACCTTCACCACCAACTTCAGCACAGCCCGGGGTAAACGTCAGCAGGCCATTCTGAAACTCGTGGTGTGCGATAATGGGCGAAATCTCGTTGCAGCTCTGGGACTAGCCGGTTTGACGCACATCCCTTGCCTGGCGCATGTGCTGAATTTGGTGGTGCAGAAGATCATTCACAACTACCCCGACATGTCAGAGCTGCTGCATAAAGTGCGGGCCATCTGTGCGCGCTTCCGGCGTTCACATCCTGCCGCCTCATATGCGACGTGCCCACCAGGTGGAACTCCACCTTGCACATGCTGGACAGACTATGCGAGCAGCAGCAGGCCATAGTGGAGTTTCAGCTGCAGCACGCACGGGTCAGTCGCACTGCGGATCAGACCCACTTCACCACCAATGACTGGGCCTCCATGCGAGACCTGTGTGCCCTGTTGCGCTGTTTCGAGTACTCCACCAACATGGCCAGTGGCGATGACGCCGTTATCAGCGTTACAATACCACTTCTATGTCTCCTTGAGAAAACTCTTAGGGCGATGATGGAAGAGGAGGTGGCCCAGGAGGAGGAGGAGGATGAAGATGGGTCATTTTTAGCACTTACATGCTGCAGTGCCTGCGCAACGACAGCAGAGTTGCCCACAACTACTGGGTTGCCACCCTGCTGGATCCCCAGTACAAAGACAATGTGCCCACCTTACTTCCTGCACTGGAGCGTGATAGGAAGATGCACGAGTACAAGCGCACGTTGGTAGACGCGCTACTGAGAGCATTCCCAAATGTCACAGGGGAACAAGTGGAAGCCCAAGGCGAAGGCAGAGGAGGAGCAAGAGGTCGTTAACACAGCTGTGTCACGGCTAGCTCCTCTGAGGGCAGGGTTAGCATGGCAGAGATGTGGAAAAGTTTTGTCACCACGCCACAGCTAACTGCACCACCACCTGATACGGAGCCTGTTAGCAGGAGGCAACATTTCACTAACATGGTGGAACAGTACGTGTGCACACCCCTCCACATACTGACTGATGGTTCAGCCCCATTCAACTTCTGGGTCTCCAAATTGTCCACGTGGCCAGAGCTAGCCTTTTATGCCTTGGAGGTGCTGGCCTGCCCGGCGGCCAGCGTTTTGTCTGAACGTGTATTCAGCACGGCAGGGGGCGTCATTACAGAGAAACGCAGTCGCCTGTCTACAGCCAATGTGGACAAGCTGACGTTCATAAAAATGAACCAAGCATGGATCCCACAGGACCTGTCCATCCCTTGTGCAGATTAGACATTTATAACTACCTCCCCTTAACCATATATTATTGTACTCCAGGGCACTTCCTCATTCAATACTTTTTTTATTTTCATTTTACCATTATATTGCGGGGCAACCCAAAGTTGAATGAACCTCTCCTCTGTCTGGGTGCCGGGGCCTAAAAATATCTGACAATGGCCTGTTCCAGTGTTGGGTGACTTGAAGCCTGATTCTCTGCTATGACATGAAGCCTGATTCTCTGCTATGGGACCTCTCTCCTCTATCTGGGTGCCGGGGCCTAAAAATATCTGACAATGGCCTGTTCCAGTGTTGGGTGACATGAAGCCTGATTCTCTGCTATGACATGAAGCCTGATTCTCTGCTATGGGACCTCTTTCCTCTGTCTGGGTGTCGGGGCCTAAAAATATCTGACAATGGCCTGTTCCAGTGGTGGGTGACATGAAGCCTGATTCTCTGCTATGACATGAAGCCTGATTCTCTGCTATGACTTGAAGCCTGATTCTCTGCTATGACATGAAGCCTGATTCTCTGCTATGGGACCTCTCTCCTCTGTCTGGGTGCCGGGGCCTAAATATCTGACAATGGCCTGTTCCAGTGGTGGGTGACGTGAAGCCTGATTCTCTGCTATGACATGAAGCCTGATACTCTGCTACGGGACCTCTCTCCTCTGTCTGGGTGCCGGGGCCTAAAAATATCTGACAATGGCCTGTTCCAGTGGTGGGTGACATGAAGCCTGATTCTCTGCTATGCCATGAAGCCTGAATTTCTGCTATGACTTGAAGCCTGATTCTCTGCTATGACATGAAGCCTGATTCTCTGCTATGGGACCTCTCTCCTCTGTCTGGGTGCCGGGGCCTAAATATCTGACAATGGCCTGTTCCAGTGGTGGGTGACGTGAAGCCTGATTCTCTGCTATGCCATGAAGCCTGATTCTCTGCTATGACATGAAGCCTGATTCTCTGCTATGGGACCTCTCTCCTCTGTCTGGGAGTCGGGGCCTAAATATCTGACAATGGCCTGTTCCAGTGGTGGGTGACGTGAAGCCTGATTCTCTGCTATGACATGAAGCCTGATTCTCTGCTATGACTTGAAGCCTGATTCTCTGCCATGACATGAAGCCTGATTCTCTGCTATGTGACCTCTCTCCTCTGTCTGGGTGCTGGGGCCTAAATATCTGACAATGGCCTGTTCCAGTGGTGGGTGACGTGAAGCCTGATTCACTGCTATGACTTGAAGCCTGATTCTCTGCTATGACTTGAAGCCTGATTCTCTGCTATGACTTGAAGCCTGATTCTCTGCTATGACATGAAGCCTGATTCTCTGCTATGGGACCTCTCTCCTCTGTCTGGGTGCCCGGGCCTAAATATCTGACAATGGCCTGTTCCAGTGGTGGGTGACGTGAAGCCCGATTCTCTGCTATGCCATGAAGCCTGATTCTCTGCTATGACTTGAAGCCTGATTCTCTGCTATGACATGAAGCCTGATTCTCTGCTATGGGACCTCTCTCCTCTGTCTGGGTGCCGGGGCCTAAATATCTGACAATGGCCTGTTCCAGTGGTGGGTGACGTGAAGCCTGATTCTCTTCTATGACATGAAACCTGATTCTCTGCTATGATTTGAAGCCTGATTCTCTGCTATGACATGAAGCCTGATTCTCTGCTATGACATGAAGCCTGATTCTCTGCTATGGGACCTCTCTCCTTTGTCTGGGTGCCGGGGCCTAAATATCTGACAATGGCCTGTTCCAGTGGTGGGTGACGTGAAGCCTGATTCTCTGCTATGACATGAAGCCTGATACTCTGCCATGAGACCTCTCTCCAATTGATATTGGTTAATTTTAATTTATTTTATTTTTATTTTAATTCATTTCCCTATCCACATTTGTTTGCAGGGGATTTTCCTACATTTTGCTGCCTTTTGCAGCCCTCTAGCCCTTTCCTGGGCCATTTTACAGCCTTTTTAGTGCCGAAAAGTTTGGGTCTTCATTGACTTCAATGGGGTTCGGGTTCGGGGCGAAGTTCGGGTCGAGTTCGGATCCCGAACCCGAACATTTCCGGCAAGTTCAGCCGAACTTCTCGTACCCGAACATCCAGGTGTTCGCTCAACTCTAATTTCTACATGAAAATGATGTATTTGCTATAAATTTCAAGAGAGGCATAGTTGGAGTTCAGCCACCTCTATTTGCTTCCCGCTGTTTACTGCTCCATAATTAAAATTGGGGCAACCAGCTTCAGCTTCCTCTGATGTGTATGCCTACGGAGTCCTTTTGGTATGGCTTTCCACAGGGAGCAAGAATGTTACGCACAATTCTGATGGAACTCCTGATCTTAAGATACTAGACTTGGACTCCAAAGCAGAGGCTCTCCTGTCATGTCTTGGGTGCTGTGGAGATCGAATGCAAATGGAGCAGATAAAAACACATAAATATTTTCAACTTACTGAAGCTGCTTGATTTAATTGTGAATAGACGGTAAAGGCAAAGTCTGCTGGTGTGTTTTCATCAGCGACTTCATTATGTTTACTGCAGGACCCACGATGATGTAATTTAGTCCATACAGCAAAAGTAGGTCTACAGTCAATCAATTTTCCTGATAAAAACATGTTTGAAATAAAAAATTTCACTAATGAAAGGATAATGAAATTTGCTTCATATAGAGAATAAAGTCTACATTCACCCATCAATTTTCCCGGAAAAAAGTTTTAAATAAAATTACGTAATTCGGTCCATACAGCACAAGGTGTACAATCACCCATCAATTTTCCCCAAAAAAGCCTGTTTCACATAAAAAATTTCACCACTACATCATTCGGTCCATACCGCAAAAAGGGCTTTACCACATATAACTGCACTGCTGAACGGCAATTAGGCGATAATTTTATTTCCCCTTTTCCACTACACAAGGCTTTTCAACATATAAGTGCAACACTGAACAGTAAATATATTTTTCTTTTGCCGCTAATACAGGGCAAAAAGGGCTTTAGAATATATAACTGCACCGCTGAACGGTATAAAAAAAATGTGATGGATTGGACCTACAATGAATGAAAATCCCTCATACCTTATCTAAACACATAATATACCAATATACAGTAAGGCTTCACAATTCAAAGCTATATGCCTTTTAAACTTGTTAATTGACCATTAATGGCTATTTATTGGTAACTTAGTTAACTTTCTAAACTGGAAAAAACAATACATATATACACTCACCTAAAGAATTATTAGGAACACCATACTAATACGGTGTTGGACCCCCTTTTGCCTTTAGAACTGCTTTAATTCTACGTGGCATTGATGATGCAACAAGGTGCTGATAGCATTCTTTAGAAATGTTGGCCCATATTGATAGGATAGCATCTTGCAGTTGATGGAGATTTGAGGGATGCACATCCAGGGCACAAAGCTCCCGTTCCACCACATCCCAAAGATGCTCTATTGGGTTGAGATCTGGTGACTGTGGGGGCCATTTTAGTACAGTGAACTCATTGTCATGTTCAAGAAACCAATTTGAAATGATTCGAGCTTTGTGACATGGTGCATTATCCTGCTGGAAGTAGCCATCAGAGGATGGATACATGTTCTCATTCTGTTTACGCCAAATTCGGACTCTACCATTTGAATGTCTCAACAGAAATCGAGACTCATCAGACCAGGCAACATTTTTCCATCTTCAACAGTCCAATTTTGGTGAGCTCGTGCAAATTGTAGCCTCTTTTTCCTATTTGTAGTGGAGATGAGTGGTACCCGGTGGGGTCTTCTGCTGTTGTAGCCCATTCGCCTCAAGGTTGTGCGTGTTGTGGCTTCACAAATGCTTTGCTGCATACCTCGGTTGTAACGAGTGGTTATTTCAGTCAACATTGTTCTTCTATCAGCTTGAATCAATCGGCCCATTCTCCTCTGACCTCTAGCATCCACAAGGCATTTTTGCCCACAGGACTGCCGCATACTGGATGTTTTTCCCTTTTCACACCATTCTTTGTAAACCCTAGAAATGGTTGTGCGTGAAAATCCCAGTAACTGAGCAGATTGTGAAATACTCAGACCGACCCGTCTGGCACCAACAACCATGACACGCTCAAAATTGCCTTAATCACCTTTCTTTCCCATTCTGACATTCAGTTTGGAGTTCAGGAGATTGTCTGTCTTGACCAGGACCACACCCCTAAATGCATTGAATCAACTGCCATGTGATTGGTTGACTAGATAATTGCATTAATGAGAAATAGAACAGGTGTTCCTAATAATTCTTTAGGTGAGTGTGTATATATATATATATATATATATATATATATATATATACACAGTACAGACCAAAAGTTTGGACACTCCTTCTCATTCAAAGAGTTTTCTTTATTTTTATGACTATGAAAATTGTAGATTCACACTGAAGGCATCAAAACTATGAATTAACACATGTGGAATTATATACATAACAAACAAGTGTGAAACAACTGAAAATATGTCATATTCTAGGTTCTTCAAAGTAGCCACCTTTTGCTTTGATTACTGCTTTGCACAATCTTGGCATTCTCTTGATGAGCTTCAAGAGGTAGTCCCCTGAAATGGTTTTCACTTCATAGGTGTGCCCTGTCAGGTTTAATAAGTGGGATTTCTTGCCTTATAAATGGGGTTGGGACCATCAGTTGCGTTGAGGAGAAGTCAGGTGGATACACAGCTGATAGTCCTACTGAATAGACTGTTAGAATTTGTATTATGGCAAGAAAAAAGCAGCTAAGTAAAGAAAAACGAGTGGCCATCATTACTTTGAAAGTAAGGGCTATTTGACCATGAAGGAGAGTGATGGGGTGCTGCGCCAGATGACCTGTCCTCCACAGTCACCGGACCTGAACCCAATCGAGATGGTTTGGGGTGAGCTGGACCGCAGAGTGAAGGCAAAAGGGCCAACAAGTGCTAAGCATCTCTGGGAACTCCTTCAAGACTGTTGGAAGACCATTCAGGGGACTACCTCTTGAAGCTCATCAAGAGAATGCCAAGAGTGTGCAAAGCAGTAATCAAAGCGACAGGTGGCTACTTTGAAGAACCTAGAATATGATATATTTTCAGTTGTTTCACACTTGTTTGTTATGTATATAATTCCACATGTGTTAATTAATAGTTTTGATGCCATCATAGTCATGAAAATAAAGAAAACTCTTTGAATGAGAAGGTGTGTCCAAACTTTTGGTCTGTACTGTATATATATGTATATATATATATATATATATATATATCACCAGTAGAGTAGTATATTTTTCTGTTAATATGTAGGTGAAAGTACCAATAAAGTGGTTGTTCAGCTGGTAAAATGCTATTTAAAAGGGTTAGAATGGCTTAGGTCTATAAAAGAAAATCAAGTTATGCTCACTAGAGATGGCCTTACGGTTGGCCCGGCGGTAATTTCGCTGCGAACTTTGCTCATTTGCGATTTGCCGAACAGGCTAACATATGGCGGTGTCCGCTGGCGCCATATTCTTTTGCATTGTGCAGAACTTTGACCCATGACAAATCCATTCGGTGGGACAGGACAGCCAATTGAGACGTTTCAGCACATCAACACACCCCCTACCCTATAAATAAATCCGATCTGGCTGCCATTTTACATTCAATCTTTTGCCAGTGTAGGGAGAGGTTGCTGTGTGGAGCAGGGACAGACTGTTATAGTGCAATTGTATTGCAGCAGTTGTGTGCAGTTCTGCTGCGATACTGCAGCTATACAGAGGGACAAACAGAATTGGAATAACTAATTGCAACTGGTGTGATATATCAGTTGCCACCAAAAAAAAAAAGATTGAGGCAGGGGTATGATTTATCTATAATATACTTTCTATAAAGTGGATTTGTATTGTGCAGCAGTTGTGTGTGGTTCTGCTGCGATATTGCAGCTATAGAGAGGGACAAACGCTACTGGAAAAACTAATTGAAACTGGTGTCATATATCAGTTGCCCCCAAAAAACTGATTGAGGCAGGGGTGTGATATGCCTATAATATACCTTCTATATAGTGCATTTGTATTGTGCAGCAGTTGTATGCGGTTCTGCTGATATGCCGCAGCTATACATAGGGACAAATGCTATTGGAACAACTAATTGCAACTGGTGTAATATTCCAGTTGTCCCCCCAAAAAATTGATTGAGTCAGGGGTGTGATATACCTATAATATAATTTCCATATAGTGCATTTGTATTGTGCAGCAGTTATGTGTGGTTCTGCTAAGATACTGCAGCTATACAGAGGGACAAATGCTATTGGAATAACTAATTGCAACTGGTGTGAAATACCAGTTGCCCACCAAAAAAATTATTAAGGCAGGGGTGTGATATACCTAGAATATACTTTCTATATAGTGAATTTGTATTGAGCAGCAGTTATGTGGGGTACTGCTGAGATACCGCAGCTAGACAGAGGGACAAACACTATTGGAACAACTAATTGCAACTGGTGTGATATACTAGTTGCCCCCCCAAAAAAATGATTGAGGTAGGGGTATGATATACCTATAATATAATTTCTATATAATACATTTGTATTGTGTAGCAGTTGTGTGCAGTTCTGCTGAGATAACGCAGCTATACAGAGGGACAAACACTATTGGAATAACTCATTGCAACTGGTGTGATATACCAGTTGCCCCCCCCAAAAAACTGATTGAGGCAGGGGTGTGATATACTCATAATATAATTTCTATATAGTGCATTTGTATTGTGCAGACATTGTGTACGGTTCTGCTGCAATACGGCAGTTGTACAGAGGGACAAACGCTATTGGAAAAACGAATTCCAACTGGTGTAATATACCAGTTTCCCCCCAAAAAAATGATTGAGGCAGGGGAGTGATATACCTATAATTTACTTTCTATATAGTGCATTTGTATTATGCAGTAATTGTGTGCGGTTCTGCTGCGATACAACAGCTATACAGAGGGACAAACGCTATTGGAACAACTAATGGCAACTAGTGTGATATACCTGTTGCCCCCAAAAAAATGATTAAGGGGTTTGATATACCTGCTTCCAGCAAATAATCATTAAGGAGTTCTATATATCTGCATCAACATATACTGCTCTTCTATAGAAACTTTGTCACAGGGTCATTTTGAAAATAACAGGCAGAGGAAGAGACAGGCCTTTCCACAGGGGTGGTATGGGTCGGGAAGGTGCACCAGCCGCAGCCTAAGTGGGAAGTTGGAGAAGGTGCGTGCAATTACGTCAAAGGACGCACCAGAGTTCGTTGAGTGGCTCACTCAGCCTTCCGCTTCTGCACCATCTTCATCCTCTGTGTAAGCACCCTCCTCACTCTCTGCTGTGCGCACCCCTAAAGACACCACCACCACCTTAGCCCCTTCACTCAAGTCAGAGGAATTATTTTCCCATCCATTCAAAGACTTTACCGATGTGCAGCCATTCTTGGCATAGGATCAGGAATAGGAGGTAACAACAGTCGCCACCCAGCGGTCTGTTGACGGTACCCAGATCAGCCAAAGAAGGGTGGACCCCGCTGTTGCTGCCTACTCCGAGATCTCTAATGTCAGTAGTGGTGAAGGTGACGATGATGACGTGTGGACGGATGTCACATGGGTGCCCACAAGAGAGGAAGAGGAGGGGAGTTCAGAGGGAGAGACGGAGCAGCAGAGAGAGAGGAGAAGGAGGAGAAGCAGGCATAACTCGTAGTGCACGGGAGGCAAAAAGCAGACTGCAAATGTATCTGGAGCGAGCCGTCCACCATGCACGGTCACATCTGGCACTCCCAGGACACCAGCAAATGGCTCCGGAGTGTCGGCTTTTTTTAACGTGTCAGCTGCTGACAATAGTGTTGCCATCTGCAGCCTGTAAGTCGCAGTAAGCGCAACATTTACTTAGGGACGACTGCCTTAAGATGGCACCTGGCCTCCCATCACCGAGCCCAGTGGGAGCAACACTGTCAGAACCCACAAAGCCACACTACCGGCGCTGCACGTCCTGACTCTTCTCCTTCTCCTCCCATTTGTCCTTCACTCCACCTTCCACCCTGCCGTCGTCGCATTCATCTGGCAAAAGGCTGGCTTCCATGGCCCAAATGTTCGAGCGTAAAAATATGATGACGCCGGATAACCCTCTTGCCCAACGGCTGACCGCCGGCTTGTCGGAACTGCTAGCCCGCCAACTACTGCCATATAAACTGTTGGACTCAGAGGCCTTTAGAAAATTTGGGGCTATTGGAACACTGCAATGGAAGGTCCCCGGAAGGAAATATTTCTCCCAAAAGGGCATCCAAGAGCTTTATGGCCATGTTCAGTGGCAAGTGAATGTATCTCTGGCACACAGTGTTGGTGCCAAGATACATCTGACCACAGACACATGGTCTAGCAAACACGGGCAGGGAAGGTACATAACTTTTACTGCCCACTGGGTGAACCTTCTGACGGCTGTCAAGCATGCAACCCATGACACTCATGTGGATTTGGTGTTACCGCCACGGATTGCATGCAGGCCAGCCTCTTCTTCTCCTCCTACTCCATTCTCTGTCTCCTACTTGGTTGACTCCTCTTTTTCCACTGCTACCACCTCTTCCACTGCACCCCTCCCAGCTCCCCAGTACCTATTTGATGCGCCAGGTGAGATGTGGCCATGCTATGCTGTGGATGTTGTCCCTGAAAACCATAAGCCACACTGGTCCTGCACTCATTTCAGCTCTGCGGACACAGGCCAATCAGTGGCTAACCCTGCTGACAGTTGGTAAAGTGGTGTGCGACAACGGTGCCAATCTGCTGAACACGCTGAAACAGGGCAAAATGACACACGTGCCATGCATGGCACACGTCATGAACTTAGTCGTGCCGCAATTTTTGGCCAAATACCCCGGGGTCCAGGACTTCTTGCGGCAGGCCAGGAAAATATCTGGCCATTTTAGAAGATCTTACACGGCCATGTCTCGCCTTGCTGACGTTCACAACCTGCCCGTCAGACGTCTGATTTGTGACTGCCCGACGCGCTGGAACTCCACCTTGTATATGCTTGATTGGCTGCTCTGGCAGAAACATGCTGTTAATGACTACCTGTACGAACTCTGCAGCAGGACATGTTCTGGGGAGCTTCGTTTTTTCACCATGCCAGTGACTGCTCATGCGCGATGCATGCAGACTTCTGCGGCCACCTGATTAGACCACCAAACTGGTCAGTCACAGCCAGGGCGCCATAAGTGACATTGTACCTTATGCCTTCTTTCTGAAGCGTGCATTGCGTTGTGTCATTGGTCAAGCCATTGAGGAGCAGGAGCAGAAAGATGAGGAAGTCACAATGCTGAATGAATTCCCAGGGGGGGGGGCTACTCCATCTAAGAAAAGTTAGCAGGAGTCTGAAGAGGAGTCAGAGGAGGATGGTGCCTGGGGGGAGGAGGAGGAGCAAGAAGAGCTTGCTTTAAAAACTTTTCTGGGATCCCTGGTGTTGTCCGTTAATGGGGGGAGGAGACCGAGGATGACATTCTCCTGGGCAATGAGCAGAAGCCAGGGCGCTCTACACTGCTTCTAATTTAGTGCAAATGGGGGCCTCCATGCTCCAGTGTTTGAAAAGGGGCCCCCGTATAAAAAGCATAAAGTGCAAGCACCAGTACTGGGTGGCAATATACTTAGACCCCCGATGCAAACAAAAAATGGCGGAGATGTTACCAACATCACAGATGGCTGTCATAATACAGTCATAATATAGTCAGACCACACATGAGTACTGTGTACAGTTCTGGGCTCCTGTAAACAAGGCAGACATAGCAGAGCTGGAGAAGGTCCAGAGGAGGGCAACTAAAGTAAAAACTGGAATGGGGCAACTACAGTACCCTGAAAGATTATCAAAATTAGGGTTATTCACTTTAGAAAAAAGATGACTGAGGGGAGATCTAATTAATATGTACAAATATATCAGGGGTCAGTACAGAGATCTATCCCATCAGCTATTTATCCCCAGGACTGTGACTGTGACGAGGGGATATCTTCTGCGTCTGGAGGAAAGAAGGTTTGTACACAAACATAGAAAAGGATTCTTTACGGTAAGAGCAGTGAGACTATGGAACTCTCTGCCTGAGGAGGTGGTGATGGTGAGTACAATAAAGGAATTCAAGAGGGGCCTGGATGTATTTCTGGAGCGTAATAATATTACAGGCTATAGCTACTAGAGAGGGGTCGTTGATCCAGTGAGTTATTCTGATTGCCTGATTGGAGTCGGGAAGGAATTTTTTATTCCCCTAAAGTGGGGAAAATTGGCTTCTACCTCAGTTTTTTTTTTGCCTTCCTCTGGATCAACTCTCAGGATGACAGGCCGAACTGGATGGACAAATTTCTTTTTTCGGCCTTATATACTGTACTATGTTACTTATGTACTATGTTACATTTCCAGGCCTTGCTTCAAGAGATGCTGCATTCTGCTGTTGCGGGTGCTGGCAGAGGAATTTCCACCCACAGAGAAACAGTTGCTTGTACCAATCCTACAGCGCATGCAAGAAGAGGGTGGTTTTAAGATGTGTTGGTCACTTCGGATATGAGATCATTCTTGCATCGACAGCCGCCCTCCAGATCCAGCCTCAGGGACCGCCAAGACCGACAGGTGTCCGACTACATTGGGTTAATGGCCGATGTGGACGCTCTGAGAAGCGAGTAACCCCTTGACTAGTGGGTGTGTAGTCTTGACCTGTGGCCAGAACTGGCACAATTTGCCATGAAATTTTTGACTTTCCCCTCATCGAGTGTCCTGTCCGAAAGGACGTTCAGCGCAGCAGGGAGGATCGTGACCAATAAGCGCACTCGCCTAGCTCAGTGTGGACAACCTCACATTTCTAAAAATGAATGAGGCATGGATCTCGGAGGAATTCAACACCTGTGACGACCACGTTTAATAGAATTTCTATTACCATTTGGGGTTTTTTCAAGAGGGGGGATTTCGTTATGTTTTTAATCCAATTTTATATTTTTATTTCTTTTAAAGGGATTCTGTCATGAGATTTGAGCCCTATAAGCTAAACATATGGCCAGGTCCGTACTAATAACATGAATCCTAAACTGCCCTTATTAAACCTGCTTGTGGCTCTATTAGCCCAAAAAACTGGTTTTTATAAGCTGTCACTCACCTATCTAAGGTGCCCAAGGGGTTTTACGTTAACCCAGGGTGCCCGCCCGCACCCCTCGGCGTCTGGTGCCCAGCGCCGCCTTCCTCACCTCAGCCCCGCCTCCGCAATCCTCCCGTCCCTCTGCTAGATCCGGCGCCTGCGCACTAGGCTTAGCCTGATGCGCCGCGGACTCCTGGCAGCGGCTTCGTTGAGCGAAGTGCGCATGCGCCGCCTGATGTGCATGCACACTTCGCTCAACGAAGCTGCTGCCAGGAGTCCGCGGCACATCAGGCTGAGCCTAGTGCGCAGGCGCCGGATCTAGCAGAGGGACGGGAGGATTGCGGAGGCGGGGCTGAGGTGTGGAAGGCGGCGCTGGGCACCAGACGGCGAGGGGTTTTCTGTCCGGTGAATGCCTAATGTTTGGGGCCTGTACTCCACTGGCCTGCAGTAAAATTTATATCCAATGACCGTCTAATATACGGTACCTCTAGCCACATAATCACTTGATGTTTTCTGCCCAGTGAATGCCTAATGTAATTGGGGCCTGTACTCCCGTGACCTAAAATAAAATTTCCAGCAGGGCACATTTTTGAGAATTTCCCATTTAAGTCACATAAAAATGGCCCCTGATTAAAATACATATTTTTTATGGGAATTTTTGCTATTGATCCCCCTCTGGTATGTCACTGTCCATGTTGTGGGACAATTTGTGCACTTCTAGTAAGTATTTGGTGGCTGCAAAGGTTTTTCAGGTTCGCCTGCCATTAAATTGAATGGGGCCCGCCACGAACTTGCGGTTCGCGAAGATTTGTTCGTGTTCACGCAATCGTGTTCGCGAATCGTCCCGGACGATGTTCATCCATCACTAATACTCACATCACTGTTCCCTGCTACCCTGCTTCTGATGTTCTAGATCTCCTGCCAGTCTCTACTTCTGATTAAGACATTCACAGGACTGACCGATCTCAGCCAGTGGTTGCCTGAGTGCTTACCTTTCCATGTCAACAGGGACCAGAAAAGAGGGACATTTGGGGGACCCAGGAAGCTTTCTAACAGGAGCAGCAGGTAATAATAGAGGCAAATGTGACATTATGCCAAAATGTGGTGCAGTTTAGAGCATCTAGCTTAAGGCCTCATGCACACGACCGTTGTTGTGTACCATTCTGCAAAATGGGGTTCCGTTGTTCCGTGATCCGTTTCCATTTTTGTTTCCGTGTGTCTTCCTTTATTTTTGGAGGATCCCCAGACATGAAGGAAAGTAAAAAAAAGTCTAAGTCAAGTTTGCCATAGAAATGATAGAAAAAAAACGGACTCGGACGCGCAGACAATCTTGCGTGCCTCCGCACTTTTTCACGGTCCCATTGACTTGAATGGGTCCGCAAACCGTTTTTCGTGAAAAAAATAGGACAGGTTATATTTTTTTGACGGACTGGAACCACGGATCACGGACGCGGATGACAAACGGTGCATTAGCCGAGTTTTCAACGGACCCATTGAAAGTCAATGGGTCCGCAGAAAATCACGAAAAACGGAACAACGGACACGGAATAATACAACGGTCGTGTGCATGAGGCCTTAGGTAAATGAGACAAATGTTTCAAGCCATGCTCCAAAGGCATAATCCAACTGGAGCTCCTGTGATAAATTTGATGTATGTCTAGATAGCCTGTCTAAGTTTATGCCATCTATAGGATTAGTAAACCTGTCCCACTGTTTATAGCTAAATTTAACCCATTAATTAAAAAATGCTTGTTTTTACACTTATGCTTTAAATATTCCAGGATTAATTTTAATATAGTGTCACTTGCTGTTCCTATTGAATAATCTTTTTGTGCTCAAATCAGCAAATATGCCTAAGGGTACTTTCACACTTGCGGCAGAAGATTCCGGCAGGCATTTCCGTCACCGTAACTGCCTGCCGGATTCGTCAAAACGTATGCAAACTGATGGCATTTGTCAGAAGGATCAGGATCCTGATCCGTGTGACAAATGAATTGAAATTCCGTATCCCTCTCTCTGGTGTCATCCTGAAAAACGTATCCGGCATTTTTTTTTTTTGCGGTCCGAGCATGCGCAGGCCGCAAAAACTGATCCGTTTTGCCGGAACACTCGGGCATTAATGCATCTGCCATTAATACATTTCAATGGGAAAAAATGCTGCATCTGGAATTCCGGCAAGTCTTCCGGAATTTTGGACGGAGATAAAACCACAGCATGCTGCGGTATTATCGCCGTCCTGAAAAGGCAAAAATAATGAACTGAAGACATCCTGATGCATCTGAACGGATTGCTCTCCATTCAGAATGCATTAAGATAAAACGTATCAGTTATTTTCCAGTATTGAGCCCCTAGGACGGAACTCAATGCAGGAAAAGAATAACGCTATTGTGAAAGTGCCCTAAGTGGGTACAGAGCGAGTACCCTAGGAGAAATTTAAACTAGTAGAAAAATCTGTTGTTATAAGATCAACCAAAATTATTAAGTACTGCACTAGTATGGTTTAGAACTGGCACAGAAGGGTGCATTCATACAACCGTATTTTTGGCTCCGCATCCGTTCCGCAATTTTGCGGAACGGGTGCGGACCCATTCATTTCAATGGGGCCGAAAAAGATGCGGACAGCACACAATGTGCTGTCCGCATCCGTAGATCTGTTCCGCGGCCCCGCAAAAAAAGATAGAGCATGTCCTATCCTTGTCCGCAATCGCATTTCTATCACAGGGCCGGCTACATTCACACGGCTGGTATCCGTGTTTTGCGGAGCCTCAATTTGCAGACCGCAAAACACATACGGTCGTGTGAATGTAGCCTTACTGTAACCCACTCAATCACTTGCCCAGCAACTCCACCTGAAGTAAAGAAGACAATGCAGTTTTAAAGCACATAACGCACCATATCTGGGATCTCTCCAAATACCCAAAGGAGCAGACAGCTAATGAAGACTGAGCATTATGTCCACCTGTGCACAGTCACTGAGGTGGGCACACAAAGTCTATTAAACAGATAGTACTATACTAACATTATTTCAGAAATATAAAAAATCAGTGTAGTGTAAATGCTATACTGGGATGCAATACTTGAAATACTAGCGTCACACAAAACCCAAACAAATTATGACTTTGAGTTACAGATGTTGTTCTCTTATGGTCCTTCTGGGATGCCAGCCAAAGTAAATGGTCAGTTTTCCCAAGCATACATCAAGTACAGAGACAAAATAGCAGGATTCTCTGTAAGCATTCCCAATCATAATGCATAGAAAAAGCTGTCAGATATTTTGTTTTTAGATCTAGCAGACCAGTCATGAAAAACTAGAAAACCGAAACCATATCTTTTTATGAAGCTTTCCATGTGAGCACTGTAAAAAAAGCAGCCACTTTATACTAGCAGTGATAAGTCAACATGTATTTAGTTGTCATTCTAAATGACATCCAAAATTCTTGTGAAATATTAGAAATGTGTGCATGTAGATATTTCTGTAGGAACCAGCAGAGACACATCAATATCAGCGAGAGAGAGAGTTCTATAGAAAGATTTTCACAGTGACATATAGGATGTATGTATTAAATGTAATATATTTGTCATAAGTACATATAATGGGAGATGGCTTCCCTTTTTACAGAACTATCCTGGCTTATTCAGTTTCAGTAAAACAGAAGCATTTTATTTTCTTCAAACATTGGTTTTTAATGATGAAGCCTAATTGATGCAGATTATAAAAGTCACAGTATGCTTGGTGGTTGCAGGAGCACACTTAAAGGCAGGAACTATTACTTTCCAATGGGACATAGCAGAAGGTGTCTGAAATATAAAACATTGGACTCATCCCTTTCTAACTATTCTTCTCTGTGACACTTATCTGCATAATTAACACAGTCCAATGATGGTTTATTTATAGTGATGAGCGAGCATGCTCGGCAGAATATCTGTTCGGCTTGAGCATCGCTATGCTCGGCACATGGCAGTGCTCAGCCGAGTGCCACATGTGCTCGAGCGCAATGCTCAGGTCTCCTCAAAACCGTTTCATGGGTTTTAAGCAGCCAATAAAGGTGCAGGTAAGTACTGCCCTCATGTAATGCCAATAACCATGTTGGCTGCTGGAATTACAGTGATTGGCTGGCCGGAACACGTCATCGGGTGCTATTTAGAACCTGATGACGCATATTAGGCTCAGACGTAGACAGGAAGAACAGAGCATAGGAAGGGAAAGACAGAGTAGGGAGAAAAATTCACAGTTTTTATTCTGAGAAAGCTTTTCCAAGACCCAAAAGTCCTTTTAAGGACTACTGTGTGCGTGTTTGTGTTTTAGAGCAGCAATCTATTTACCTACAGTCTCAGGGACAGAAAGTGCAGGGAGAGAAATTTGCTGTTTTTACTACCAAAAGCTTTTCAAAGACCTCAAAGTCCTTTTAACCCCTTAAGGACCGGGCTCATTTTCACCTTCAGGACCAGGCCATTTTTTGCAAATCTGACCAGTGTCACTTTATGTGGTGATAACTTTAAAACGCATTGACTTATCCAGGCCATTCTGTTTTTTCGTCACATATTGTACTTCATGACACTGGTAAAATGGAGTCCAAAAAATTCATTTTTATTTATAAAAAAATACAAAATTTGCCAAAAATTTGGAAAAATTTCAAAGTTTCAATTTCTCTACTTCTATAATACAAATTAATACCTACAAAAATAGTTATTACTTTACATTTCCCATATGTCTTCTTCATGTTAGGATAATTTTGGGAATTACATTTTATTTTTGGGGGACGTTACAAGGCTTAGAAGTTTAGAAGTAAATCTTGAAATTTCTCAGAAATTTTTAAAAACCAACTTTTTAAGGACCAGTTCAGGTCTGAAGTCACTTTAAGAAGCTTACATGATTGAAACCACCCAAAAATGACCCTATTCTAGAAACTAAACCCCTCAAGGTATTCAAAACAGATTTTACAAACGTTGTTAACCCTTTTGGTGTTCCACAAGAATTAATGGAAAATAGAGATACAATTTCAAAATTTCACTTTTTTGGCAGATTTTCCATTTTTATATATTTTTTCCAGTTACAAAGCAAGGGTTAACAGCCAAACAAAACATTATTTATGGCCCTGATTCTGTAGTTTACAGAAACACCCCATATGTGGTCGTAAACTTCTGTACGGGCACACGGCAGGGCGCAGAAGGAAAGGAATGCCATACGGTTTTTGGAAGGCAGATTTTGCTAGACTGTTTTTTTTTTTACACCATGTCCCATTTGAAGCCCCCCTGATGCCCCCCTAGAGTAGAAACTCCAAAAAAGTGACCCCATCTAAAAAACTACACACCTCAAGGTATTCAAAACTGATTTTACAAATGTCGTTAAACCTTTAGGAATTCCACAAGAATTAATGGAAAATAGAGATACAATTAAAAAATTTCACTTTTTTGGCAGATTTTCAATTTTTATATTTTTTTTCCAGTTACAAAGCAAGGGTTAACAGCCAAACAAAACTCATTATTTATGGCCCTGATTCTGTAGTTTACAGAAACACCCCATATGTGGTCGTAAACTGCTGTACGGGCACACGGCAGGGCGCAGAAGGAAAGGAATGCCATACGGTTTTTGGAAGGCAGATTTTGCTAGATTGCTTTTTTTGACACCATGTCCCATTTGAAGCCCCCTGAAGCACCCCTAGAGTACAAACTCCAAAAAAGTGACCCCATTTTAGAAACTAAGGGATAGGGTGGAAGTTTTGTTGGTACTAGTTTAGGGTACATATGTTTTTTGATTGCTCTAAATTACACTTTTTGTGAGGCAAGGTAACAAGAAATAGCTTTTTTGGCACCGTTTATTTTTGTTATTTACAACATTCATCTGACAGGTTAGATCATGTGGTATTTTTATAGAGCAGGTTGTCACGGACGCGGCTATACCTAATATGTATACTTTTTTTTATTTATGTAAGTTTTGCACAATGATTTCATTTTTGAAACAAAAAAAAATATGTTTTAGTGTCTCCATAGTCTGAGAGCCATATTTTTTTCAGTTTTTGGGCGATTATCTTCGGTAGGGTCTCATTTTTTTTGGGATGAGATGATGGTTTGATTGGCACTATTTTGGGGTGCATGCAACTTTCTTGATCATTTTTATTACCTTTTTTGTGAAGTAAGGTGGGCAAAATTTCAATTTCCTCATAGTTTTTATTTTTTTATTTTTATGGCGTTCACCGTGCGGGAAAGTAACATAACCGTTTTATAGATCAGGTTGTTACGGACGTGGCAATACCTAATATGTGTAGTGTATTTTATTTTTTTCATTTTTATTCAGTGGTAAATGTGTGTTTTTTTATCTTTACTTTTTTCACTTTTTTTTTCACTTTTTTTTGACCCAGACCCACTTGGTTCTTGAAGATCCAGTGGGTCTGATGTCTGTATAATACAGTACTGTACACTAGTACTATAGTGTATTGTACTGTATTTTACTTACACTTTGTCTGAACAGGTCTATGCCTTTAGCACAGATCTGTTCAGCACCATGGACAGCAGGATGCCTGAGAAGGCGTCCTGTTGCCATGGGAACCTTCCCCGTGTGCCACATCTGAGCAGACGGGGAAGGGGAAGGAGGGGGGCTCCCTCCCTCTGTGACACCATCCTGTCTGGGGGCTGCAAAGGCACAGCAGCCCCCCGATGGGAAAGGGAGGGAGCTCCCTGACTGTTAACCTTTTCCATACAGCGGTCCGTACAGACCGCGGTATGGAAAGGGTTAAACAGCTGACATCACAGCACAGATGTCAGCTGTTTACACCAGAGTGTCAGCAATGTGCTGACACTCTTGTATACCCACTTGGCGCCAATGAATATTTAAGAGGAGGCATCGCGATCCCGTCTGCCGCACCGCCCGCCTCCCGCACCGCCCGCACCGCCTGCAACCCCCCCCCCCTTGCACCACCCGCCGGCATAAAATCATTCAGGGGTGCAGGGGGGGTGAAAAAATCTTTATTTTGGGCTTTTTAAAGTTTCTGATCCTGCAGTCAGGGACCGCGGGGATCGGAAACTGCAGAAAGCGCTGCAAACCGCAGGTCTGAATTGACCTGCGGTTTGCTGCGATCGCCGATATGGGGGGGTCACATGACCCCCCCGGCGTTGTGACACAATGCCCGCTGAATGATTTCAGCGGGCATCCTGTACCGATTAACCCCCGCCGCGCCGCAATCGCGTTTTAAACTCATGACATACTGGTACATCATGTGTCCTTAAGGACTCTGGAAACATGCCGTACCGGTACGTCATGTGTCCTTAAGGGGTTAAGGACTACTGTGTGTGTTTGACAGCAGCAAGATATTTTTATTTTATACCTATATACTGTACATCATCCGCAGACTGTGTCTTTAATAATCTGGGCCACATCTAGTGTCCATAGTGTAAAACTGCAAACAGTGTCTGTGATACAAATTCCAATAATCTGGGACTAATATAGTGTACATAATCTGTGGTGTTCTGTAACCAATACTGTACTACATCAGAAAACACTATCTGTATTACAAATTCCAATAATCTGGGCCTAATATAGTGTCCATAATCTGTGATGTTCTGTAAACAATACTGTACTACATCAGAAAACAGTGTCTGTATTGCAAATTCCAATAATCTGGGCCTAATGTAGTGTCCATATTCTGTGGGTTTCTGTGACATATACTACCTTGCATTCGAAAACGGTGTCTTTAGCGGACCGTAAAACAATCTGCGCCACATCTAGTGACAAAACCATTAATATAAATATGGCAAGCACTAAGGGACAGGGAAGTGGGTGTGATGATTATTGTGCACGCAGAGCCCGTGGCTCTGAGAGCAATGAAACTGTGCCTGCTGCCAGTGCACCAGAAAAAAAAAAAACATCCACCCTACCCAGCTTTATGTCCAACTTAGCTGGGCGGCGCATAACAACACTGTCCAAGTCGGACCAGTGCGAACAGTTGGTCGGTTGGATTGCTGAAGATAATGCTTCCAAACGGTAAAGCACCACCCTCTCTTCCACCAAGTCCAGTCTCTGTAGCCAAGAGTCTGGTCAACCGAATATTCACTCTAATCCTTCCTCCCACCATGGAGAGGCTTGCCAAACGAGTGATCCCACACTTGGATATTCCGAGGAGCTCTTTCCAGCGCCACTATTACATTTGGCCCTCGCGCCCAGCACGCTTGAAGAAGGACCTGAGATATTGTGCCCTGATTCCCAATCTCTTGAGCCTTCACAGTCTCAAGAATATGACGGAGGTGAACGACAATCATTTGTTCACGAGGTGGATGATGATGAGACACATTTGTCAATCACTGAGGTTGTGGTTAGGTGAAGTCAGGAGGATGAGCAGAGTGAGGAAGTGGAAGAGGAGGTGGTGGACGATGAGATCACTGACCCAACATGGGAAGGTGAAAAGCTGAGCGAGGACAGTAGTACAGAGGGGGAGGGATCCACAGCACCGCAACAGGTTGGAAGAGGCAGTGGGGTTGCAAAAGGGAGAAGTCAGCCCACACCAAACAGGCCCGCAACCGTTACACAGAGCACCCCCATGCGTAAATCTTCCTTGCCAAGGGGTAGGTGTTCCGCAGTATGGTGTATTTTTGAGGAAAGTGCAGATGACAAAAGAGTGGTAGTTTGAAACCTGTGCCATACCAAAATGAGCCAGGGCGTTAACACTAGCAACCTCACCACCACCTGCATGATCCACCACATGTCATCTAAGCACCCTAATAAGTGGGCCAAACGCCTGGGTCCACTCAACCACGGACACATGGACAAGTGCATTTGGCCAGGGACACTACATTTCCCTGATGGCACACTGGGTGAACATTGTGGAGGCCGGGAGCGAGTCATACTCTGAGATGGCACAGGAGCTACCGACGCCGAGGATTGTGGGCCCTAATTTTATCAGGGTTTCCACCAGCACATACGTTAGTGGCTCCAACCCCCACTTTTCCTCCTCCACCTCCTCCTCCCCTTCCACCTCCAAATTATCCGTCTGCAGCACCAGTCAGCCATCAGCCAGTAGCTGGAAGCAGTGTAGCACTGCAGTGGGGAAGCATCAACAGGCCGTGATGAAACTGATATGCTTAGGGGACAAACAGCACACAGCCACAGAGCTGTTGCAGGGGATAAGAGACCAGACTGAGCTGTGGCTCTCGCAACTCAACCTACAACCAGGCATGGTTGTGTGTGATAATGGCCGTAACTTGGTGGCGGCTTTGGAGCTTGGCAAGCTTAGACACATTCCATGCCTAGCCCACATCTTAAACTTAGTGGTTCAGCGGTTTCTTAAAACATACCTCAATTTGCCAGAGCTACTGGTGAAGGTGAGCCGCGTGTGTGCACATTTCTGCAAGTCATCGACAGCCTCAGCCGGACTGTCAACGCTGCAGCAGCGCTTTAATTTGCCAGATCACCAGCTGTTGTGCGATATGAGCACGCGCTGGAACTCCATGTTTCACATGCTTGCCAGGCTTTGTGAGAAGCAGAGGGCAGTAGTGGAATACCAGCTGCAACATGGTCGTCGCCGTTCCAGTCAGCTTCCGCTAATTAGAAGCGAGGAGTGGGCATGGATGTCTGACCTCTGTGAGGTTTTAAGAAACTTTGAGAAATCAACACGGATGGTGAGCGGTGATAACACTATTATCAGCGTAACCATTCCATTTCTGTGTCTACTAAAACGCTCTCTGCTCACAATTAAGGACGACGCTTTGCATGTGGAAGGGGTGGAAATGGGGGAAGAAGACATTACACAGGGCAATAGCCAGACCACCCTATGTCCGTCTTCTCAGCGAAAATTGGACAATGAAGAGGAAACTAGAGAAAACTAGGCCTGAGTCCCAGAGATTCTCTAAGGAATGAGCATATATAGCGCCTCTCTCCCTCAACTAAAATACTAAACTACGGGTGGACCTAGACAAATCTACTAGCCTCCTACAAGGCCAAATCAGGATTGTTAACCCTGACTTATCCACACAAAACTATACAGGTACAGAAAATACAATACATCAGAACATTACATAGAACCAAATAACAATAAACAATTTTGCAAGTAGCTTATTCTGAGGTGCAACAAGTACATGAAATGACATTTCTATTTATTTTGTATTATCACTAAGAATACAAACTGTCAAGGCATAGACGTTAAATATTTATAATTTACTAGTTAAACTCCTGAAGTTAATCTTTCATGGGAATGCTGTCTGTATTTATGGAAATAAGGACATGACAAGGTTGTGAATACCTTGCCTCCTTAGATAAAATGTTTACATTTGTAGGAATTGCTGTAGTTCACAATGGGGGAGAGTTATCCAAACTGGTATAAAGGAAAACTAACTGGCTTAGTTGCCCATAGCAGCCAATCAGATTCCACCTTTAATTTTCTGAAGGAGCTCTGAAAAATGAAAGGCACAATCTGATTGGTTGCTATGGATAAGTAAGCCAGTTTTTATTTACACCAGTTTTGATAAATCTCTGTTTTTGTGATTATAGACAATGGAAAGGTCATTTATTCACAATATATCTGATAAACAGCAGGCAAGAGCTTGTCTGAGCTATTAATAAGTGATTTCAATTTCAAGCAGCTGTCCTATTTGAAACATCATTCAGGAGTTATTCAGTATTGCTCTACCCAGCATAATTAATTAGACAAAATCATCTTTGATTGCTAGCACTTTCATTACACTTAAGGTCCTCTAAGTGGAATGAAATGTCATTTACTATGAGAGAAATTTCCCTATAAGCCAACAATTTGGACATAAAATCCTCAGAAAACTGTTCACTAACTTGCATTATACTATTGATGTCTTATGTATGTACTCTCTTCTTGACCCTTTACAGTCTGCCTTTCCCCTTCTTCACTCTACAGAAACTGGCCTTACTAAAGTGTCTAACGATCTCCTAACAGCAAAAAGAAATAGTGATTATTCTTTACTGATTCTGCGGGATACCGTAGACCATAAACTCCTCCTCACCATGCTCCACTCCATTGGCCTTAAGGACATTGCTCTCTCTTGGTTCTCTTCATATATCTCTGGCCACTCCTTTAGTGTATCATTTGCTGTCTCTTCTTCTTCTCCTCTTCCTCTTGATGTTGGGGTTCCTCAGGGCTCAGTACTAGATCCTCTACTCTTCTCCCTCTATACAGCCTCCATCGGACAGACTATCAGTAGATTTGGCTTTTGATACCATCTCTATGCTGATGACACCCAACTATACACTTCATCCCCTGACATCACCCCTGCTTTACTCTAAAACACCAGCAATTGTCTCCATCGTGTCCTCTCTGTATCTAAAACTGAACCTCTCAAATACTGAACTTCTTTTCTTTCCCCAATCTACTAACCAGCCTAAACTTGATATTTCAATTTTGGTCTGCAACACTATCATGACTCTTGTGCAAAATTCCCGCTGTCTTGGGGCCACATCTGATCTTTCAATTATTCCCCATAGTCAATCACTTACATGCTCTTGTTATCTGCACATCAAGAATATCACCAGAATCCGCCCCTCTCTTACGGTGGAAACGGCAAAAATTATTGGTGTTGCCATGATTAATTTTCATCTTGACTATTACAAGGCATTACCACATTACTAATTGGTCTCTCTCTCACTAAACTCTCCCGCCTTCAGTCTGTCCTAAATGCTGCAACCAGGCTCATCTAACCATCCAACCGCTACGCTGATGCTACTAGTCTGTGCCAGTCACTTCACTGGTTCCCCATCCACCACAGAATACAGTTCAAACTTCTCACTCTCACCCACAAAGCTCTCCATAGTGCTGCAACTCCATATATCTCCTCCCTTATCTCCATCTACCACCCTAATCAACACTAGTTCAGGTCGAGCATCGTGATGCTCACCACATCACGGTGTTCGGCCGAATACCGCAGCCAATAAACGCGCAGGTAAGTACTGCCATTCACTGTAATGCCATACAGTGATTGGCTGGTCGGAACGCAACATCGGGTGCAATATAGCACCCGATGACACGTGTTCGGCTCAGTTTTAGTCAGGGAGAGCTGGAGAACAGAAGAGAGAAATAGTGTATGGATTAAAATAGCAATATTTTAGTTTTTATACTTGTTATAGACCCAAAAGTCCCTTTTGAGGACTATTGTGTGTGGCAGCAATATATATTTTTAGCGCAACCTGCGCTAAATTGCTAAAACTTGTTAGAGGCCCAAAAGTCCTTTTAAGGACTATAGTTGTAACTGGCAGAAATATATATTTTTAGCGCAACCTGCGCTAAATAGCTTGCAATTGTTTGGTCGCTGCAGACAGCGACATTATCTGCGCTACATCTCCTGTATAACGTGTGCACAGCCTAAAAATATCTGCGACATCCAGTGTACTTTTTCCGTAGACGGTGTCCGCTGCAGACAGTTACATTACCTGCTCTACATCTTCTGTATAACGTTTGCGTATCCGAAATATCAGTAACATTCAGTCAAATTTTTTTGCTGCTGGTGGCAGCGACATTACCTGAGCTATATCTCCAGTATAACGTTAGCGCATCCGAAATATCAGTGACATTCAATGTGATTTTTTTTGCTTGAGTCTGCATTGGCGTACTTTGTCACATTTATCAAATGTCCCTTGTTGTTGATAAATTTGTTTGATACTTAAACCTTACACTTTTGTCTACAAGATCTACCTACTGGAATGAGACTACAACTTCTTGCAATTTTTTAAAAAAAGTATCTGTGATAAATCTGGAGTGAAACTCATTTACATAGCTAACCACATCCACTTTCCCGCTCATATTTAAAAATAGAGTGAACGGTTCTTGATGGTGCCCATAATAGCTCAATAGCTCATACATGGGGAACCTTGGCAGTTGACCTTCAGCTTGTCAAAGTAAAAACCACATAGATAATGACAAATAAAAATATATTATAGTATGGTCCTTACTAGTAGTATATGAAATATTTTGATGCCCCTAGAATATTTATTTTATGTATATGGAGGAGGACGGGGGTTGCCCTTTTAATGAATATAATTCTATTTTTCTAAAACTTTATGGTTTTGTGATTTTGTGTAAATGTATTGTTTTTCTATAAGCATATTTATATGGTCATGTACAGGCATATACCGTTACATCTACAGGTTATTCATACTTTTTGATCAGGCTTAGTGTTGAGCGCGAATATTCAAATAGTGAATTTTTATCACAAATATCGCCACTTCGAGAATTTGTGAATATTTAGAATATAGTGCTATGTATTCGTTATATCAAATATTCTGAATTTTTTTCTATCTGAATACATGATTCCTCTCTGCTTCTTGCTTGTGGGCCAATGAGAAGGAAGCAATGTCAAGTTCACAACAATACTTAGTGCACCAATCAGTAATCTATAGTCAGACCTGCTAAAATGTGAAGTTGTATGTAGTGCAAAAAAATATTCTAATCACTGCCGATTAGCGCAATCGCAAATATATTGGAGCACTTGACTCTATCTGCATATAAAGCTATTCTAATGTTCTGCCGTGCCAACCATTTTCTCCAGTCTCAGGAGACACTCATGAAACTTCTAGCAGCTTGAAAAATGTAGCCAAAGTGACCCACGCCTGTATCCCTCGTTACAAATTTGCATTAAACGATTTTTACATTGCTGATTTTCCGCATTCAATAAAATAATCTCGAATTCTCAAATATATGATGAATATTCTACAAAATATTCGTGAAATATTGCAAATTCGAATATAGCCCCTGCCACTCATCACTAATCAAGCTCTGGTTGTGCAAATGTATGCCATGAAATGTCAAAAAGCTATTGAAACAGAAGCTGCATATATTTTGCGGCTAGATTTGACAAGCTGTACAAAACCAAATATCCACAGTACATTTTTAATATTTGTTTCTGAGTGTGCCTTCTTCTATTATGATCCACTATAAAGTCTATGTTTCAAAGCTGATATTTAGCATGAGTTGATATTTGCTTCAAATGACACAGCAGGTTTATTCCTGATTTTGTTAATCCTCATAGCATCCTAGAAGAGTTATTATCAGTTGTTTGGTTTCTAATTACATAGTTAATACAGTTGAAAAAAGATATAAGTCCATCAAGTTCAACCAAGTGAACGAAGTAATGATGGTATCATCCTCTGCTCTTTTAGCAATATCGTTGTTTATCTGCAGTGACCCTGGCTACCACTGCTAATCCCTCCTGGGAATGCATTTATCACATTGGAATTGAAAGCAGAGTAAATTTCCTATCCAATACTTCAGATTTTCACTTTCAGTTTATAATATAAAGTTCTATTCTATATAAAAAAAAAAAAGACATAATGATTTAAGTGTTATTATAATCTTTGTTATCCTATCTTACACTTTATTTCCTAGTATGTGAATCATAGGGAACTACTTGCACTATAACATGGCTGATAGCTCTGTCTATACTGTATCAATCTAAAATTAAATGGGCACTACACCAATATGCTATATACCTGAATTGTTGAGCCAAAAAACAAAGCAACATAGTAACATAATAGCATAGATTGTAATAAGGCAAAAAAAAAAGACATATGTCCATCTAGTTCAGCCTGTTATAATGCAAGTTGATTCAGAAGAAGACAAAAAAAACTGTGAAATAAAAGCTAATTTTCCCCATTTTAGGGGAAAAATTCCTTAATGATTCCAATCAGGAAATCAGAATAACTCACTGGATCAACATCCCATCTCTAATAACTATAACCTGTAATATCTATACACAAAAAAGTTTATCAGCTCACCCGCTGCTAGCAAGAGACATGCACGGAGCTCCCAGACCAGGAAACTTGCATTGAGAAAAATAAAAATCCTCGAGCATGGTCGTCCACTGTTAAAATCCAGGTTTTATTCGGTATGCATTAAAAGTACAGGAACATGAGCCATGTATAACCTGTAATTTTATTATACTCCAGAAATACATCCAGGCCCCTCTTCAATTCACCATCACCACCTCCTCAGGCAGAAAGTTCCATATTCTCAGTAAAGAATGCTTGATGTAGAAACCTTCTTCCTCTTGACACAGAGGATGCCCTCGTCACAGTCCTGGGTATAAATAGATGATGGGAGAGATCTCTGTGCTTACCCCTGATAAATGTATACATGGTTATTAGATCTCCCCTCAGTTGTCTTTTTTCTCAAGTGAATAGCCCTAATTTTGATAATTTTCTGGGTACTGGAGTCCACCCATTCCAGTTATTACTTTAGTTTTCTTCTTTAGTTGTTTTCTTCTGCTTTGTCTGTCTTGTTCACAGGAGCCCAGAACTGTATGCAATACTCCAGATCTATCTGTAACAGTATACTCTCTTCTTTGTTTTAAGTTATTTACACATTTTAGTATAGTCAGCAACAATATATATTTTATTGCCTCAAGGCTCTGTCCTGGGTCCCCTGCTTTTCTCCACTTACACATTCGGCCTGGGATAGCTCATAGAGTCCCATACCATCTCTATGGTGACGACACTCAAATCTACCTTTCCGGCCCAGATGTTGCTTCCCTCCTATCCAGAATCCCAGCGTGTCTGTCAGCAATATCTTCATTTTTCACTTCCCGCTTCCTAAAACTCAACATGGAGAAAACTGAATTCATTGTCTTTTCCCTATGTCACTCAGCCCCCCTACCTGACCTGCCAATCATAGTTAATAGCACAACACTTTCTCCAGTCTCGCAGGCCCACTGCCTGGGGGTAACATTGGATTCTTCACTATCCTTTAAGCCACACATTCAAACCCTCACCTCCACCTGCCATTTCCAACTTAAGAACATCTCTCGTAAGAGTCAACTGAAATACTAGTGCATGCTCTTGTCATCTCCCGCCTGGACTACTGCAACATCCTCCTGTGTGGCCTCCAATCAAGCACTCTCACTCCCCACTAATCTATTCTCAACTCTGCTGCCAGGTTAATCCACCTCTCCACTCGTTTCTCTTCTGCCTCTCCCTCTGCCAATCTCTTCACTGGCTCCCCATTGCCCAGCAAATTCAGTTTCAAATAATTACAACTACATATAAGGCCGTCCACAACCTGTCCCCTCCTTATATCTCTGACCTGATTTCTCGATACATCCCCACAAGAAATCTAAGATCCTTACAGGACCTCCTCCTCAGTTCTCCTCTCATCTGTTCCTCATGCAATCGACTACAAGATTTCTCACGTGCCTCTCTCCTACTATGGAACTCACTACCCCAAAACATCAGGCTCTCACCCAACATCCAAAGATTCAAGAGTTACCTAAAAACCCACTTTTTCAGGAAAGCCTACCATCTGATATAAGCATGCTGTCACGGATGAGAGTGGGGGAAACTCTCATCCGTGCGATGTTAACGGAAAGGGAAGCTGCTAGGCCAGAAACAACAGAATTAGGGAGCAGGTCACCTCCTACAGCGTCCCTAACTCTGACCCTAACTCCTAGCTGTATGAGCCGACCCTGATGGTAGGAGGGCTCATATTCAGGAACCTGGGGTCCCTACTAGCCCTCAAGGGATCCCTGAACTTAGGAGCAGGGTAAGACGATCTGTTCCTCCAGGACAAGGAACGAACAGGAGTCTCACTGGCCAAGCTGCAAGGAAGGGGGGAACATCAACAGCATAAGGATATGGCAGGTGAGTGAAAAACTTCCACACCTACCTGCCACAGACACACTGACTGGAACCCGTGCTCAAATGCTGTTGTCCAGACCAAACACAAAAGGACACAGCACACAACATGACTCACACAGGAAACCATATCCATATAGCTGCAGTAAGAAGAGACATCACAGGAACATAAAGTAAACATCACAACATTCTTTATGACCGCAAGGGTGGCCCTCACTGGAGAGATGGTAAAGGCTACCAGAATGATGACTCCAGCAACATGCCTGGAGTACCCCCCAGACTTCTGGCTTCCAGCAGGAGCTAAATAGGCCAAGCAGCCACACCCACACACACACACACACTAAGAAAGGAGTTAACCCTTGCATAACCAAACAGGGTAGTGAAGCCACTTAAAGGGGAAAGTGCACACACACATAAACCCCGTGCACACCAAACAGGAAAAGTGCACACATATAAACACAAATTGCCATAGGCAACCGCATGCATAGACAGTGAGCATCCCAGCAACAAGCTCAGGCTGCTACACTGCCATTACTAATATGTTGCCAGCGGCAACCACACATGAGGAAACATAGTAACAGCACTCACCAGTGGTTGAAACAACAAGAGCAGACTGTGGGCAACTGCATGCGGATCAAGGAGTCACGACCATGACCATGGTCGTGACACATGCTGCCACCACACAGCCACAAGAGAATCCTATAACCTCAACTACTATGTTCTTCCCTTCCCTTATAGATTGTAAGCTCTTGCGGGCAGGGTCCTCTACCCCTCTGTGCCAGTCTGTTAATAGTTTCTTGTTTACTGTTTTTTATTTCTATGTAACCCCAGCTGATTGTACAGCACCATGGAATTATTGGCACTTTAAAATAAATAATAGTGATAATAATAATACTGTGCAGCCCCTCTATAAGATCATGAATAAATATAGTGAAGAGAATATGACCCAATACTTACCCCTGGGGTACCCCACTAGTGACCCAATCTGAGTGTGTACCATTAATAACCATGCTCTGTTTTCTATCACTGAGTCAGTTACTTACCCACCTACACACATTTTCACCCAGTCCAAAGACAAACATCTATTCATGTAATTTATCAATTTATTTATTTTTTCGCCTGCAGCACTAGGGCTTTCATGGAGGCAACTAACAAATATGTGTTCTGACAGGACACTATGTAGTAGCTATAGGGTTATGTCAAAGTTAATGTATTGATATCAAGCTATTAAATGTTTAAAACGGTTAAGTATAGTAATAAAATATACAGTGTTAAGGTGTTTTCAATAATTCGAATATCTTATGGTTTGAATGTATTATTCAATATAGAATAAGCAGCAAAAGTTTGTAAGTAGACATACAATATGTCCCTCAAAATTACTTTCTCTGTTTATGTAAAAATAATTTTGACTGACATAAAAAAAGAGTATCAAAAATGTTTGCCAGTGTAAAGAATCACTGAGGTTTCCTTAATATGTTGCTCTTACACTAAAGTCAAGGAAAAAAAATATATATTTGTACCGTGTTAGCCAGTAGATAATCTTCTCAGTTAGCCATTCAACAGGAATCTCAATTTTTTGTCTATTTTGAAAGTAATACAACTTATGGGCAATCACCAAATTTCCATTTGAACAGGACTTTATTGTAGTTTTTATAAATATTTCCAAGGAGATCACAACTACAAATTCAGATCCCCACTATTATCTACACTATATGTAATACTTGAGACATAAGAGCATTCAGAATCAGAATATATATAATACTGTATCTTTACATTGTAGGGGATCCAAGATCTGCAGCACTGTTCCCAAAATTGTAGCATATATGATGGGGCATGTTGCCACTTTTCTTATGCAGACTTAGGCTACATGGACACGACATGAAAAATGGCTGTGCCACGGCAGTTTTTTTTTTTTTATGTTCGTCACATGACCGTTTTCAAAATCATTGCAGTCTATGGGCTATTTACTTGGCTTTTTTTAATGGTCAGTGAATAGTGGCAGTAAAATAATAGGTTATGTCCTATTTTAGGCCATTTTCATGACCAAACGGACCCCTTTGGAATAAATGGGAATGTTTTTAATGGCCCTTTAAAAGAATTTGAATATGCTACACATTAGCACTTTTGATAGCAGTATGTATGACTGTATTTCAATCTACAACTACCCTACAGTAGGTGTTTCTGACATTGTGTTTTTAGCACGACAGCGTCGCGCTGATACTCGGCAACATGGTGCCGAGATCTCGCACTCACTGGGATAGTGACAGCACATCCCAGCAAGCGCGTCATAGAAGCGACGGGAGATCCGACTTGGATTCCCGCCAATTCTACACGTGTGCGGCGTTTGTTATGAATCCTGAGGGGGAAGTCCCCGCCGGATTTTAAATAAAAATCCGGCCTGGGTCCCGCCCTCAGGAGCATACCGGGCCCTTAGGTCTGTTATGGGTTGTAAGGAGAGCCCCCCCTACGCCGAAAAAAACGGCGTAGGGGGTCCCCCTACAATCCATACCAGACCCGTATCCAAAGCACGCTACCCGGCCAGCCAGGAAGGGAGTGGGGACGAGCGAGCGCCCCCCCCCCCCCCCCCTCCTGAGCCGTACCAGGCTGCATGCCCTCAACATGGGGGGTTGGGTGCTCTGGGGCAGGGGGCGCACTGCGGCCCCCCCACCTCAAAGCACCCTGTCCCCATGTTGATGAGGACAGGGCCCCTTCCCGACAACCCTGGCCGTTGGTTGTCGGGGTATGCGGGCGGGAGGCTTATCGGAATCTGGGAGCCCCCTTTAATAAGGGGGCCCCCAGATACCGGCCCCCCTCCCTAAGTGAATGAGTATGGGGTACATCGTACCCCTACCCATTCACCTGCAAGAAAAGTGGTAAAAACACAAATAAACCACACAGTGTATTAAAATATTTTATTTTTCTGCTCCGGAGGCCGCCCCCTGTCTTCTTTATTAGCTCTTTTACCAGGGGGGGGCTCTTCTTCTTCCGATATCCCGACGGGTCTTCTCCGCTATCCGGGGGGGTCTTCTCAACTCTCCGGGGTTCTCCTTCTGTCTTCTCCTTCTGTCTTGTTGTCTCCTTCTGTCTTCTCCTTCTGTCTTGTTGTCTCCTTCTGTCTTCTGTCTCCGGGGTTCTCCTTCTGTTTTCGCCTCTCTCTGTTGTTGACTCGGCGCACCCCGGTTCTTCGTCTCGCGAGACGTCTCGCGAGACGAAGAATCGGGGTGCGCCGAGTCTCGCGAGACGAAGAACCGGGGTGCGCCGAGTCAACAACAGAGAGAGGCGAAAACAGAAGGAGAACCCCGGAGACAGAAGACAGAAGGAGACAACAAGACAGAAGGAGAAGACAGAAGGAGACAACAAGACAGAAGGAGAAGACAGAAGGAGAACCCCGGAGAGTTGAGAAGACCCCCCCGGATAGCGGAGAAGACAGAAGGAGAACCCCGGAGACAGAAGACAGAAGGAGACAACAAGACAGAAGGAGAAGACAGAAGGAGAACCCCGGAGAGTTGAGAAGACCCCCCCGGATAGCGGAGAAGACAGAAGGAGAACCCCGGAGACAGAAGACAGAAGGAGACAACAAGACAGAAGGAGAAGACAGAAGGAGAACCCCGGAGAGTTGAGAAGACCCCCCCGGATAGCGGAGAAGACCCGTCGGGATATCGGAAGAAGAAGAGCCCCCCCCTGGTAAAAGAGCTAATAAAGAAGACAGGGGGCGGCCTCCGGAGCAGAAAAATAAAATATTTTAATACACTGTGTGGTTTATTTGTGTTTTTACCACTTTTCTTGCAGGTGAATGGGTAGAAGTACGATGTACCCCATACTCATTCACTTAGGGTGGGGGGCCGGTATCTGGGGGCCCCCTTATTAAAGGGGGCTCCCAGATTCCGATAAGCCTCCCGCCCGCATACCCCGACAACCAACGGCCAGGGTTGTCGGGAAGGGGCCCTGTCCTCATCAACATGGGGACAGGGTGCTCTGAGGTGGGGGGGCCGCAGTGCGCCCCCTGCCCCAGAGCACCCAACCCCCCATGTTGAGGGCATGCAGCCTGGTACGGCTCAGGAGGGGGGGGGGGGGGGCGCTCGCTCGTCCCCACTCCCTTCCTGGCTGGCCGGGTAGCGTGCTTTGGATACGGGTCTGGTATGGATTGTAGGGGGACCCCCTACGCCGTTTTTTTCGGCGTAGGGGGGGCTCTCCTTACAACCCATAACAGACCTAAGGGCCCGGTATGCTCCTGAGGGCGGGACCCAGGCCGGATTTTTATTTAAAATCCGGCGGGGACTTCCCCCTCAGGATTCATAACAAACGCCGCACACGTGTAGAATTGGCGGGAATCCAAGTCGGATCTCCCGTCGCTTCTATGACGGCTCTGTCTCCATCGCGGCAAGCCAGCTCGGCGCTGGCTCCCGCGATGGGGCTCGTATGTGCTCAATCTCGCCGAGAAATACAGCGAGATTGACACAAAATCGGGTTCACCTACTGTATTTGGGACTTGCAAAATATTGATCAGAAAAAATGCAGTCACAAGTTAAAAGTTTTGTTTTTTAATGCAGTAATTTTCTATCATTTTCTAAAACCGACTAATACAGAATGAGTTTTTTTAAATGGCTCACAAATACCAGAAAACATGTTTGCTGCTTCTTGAATTCCACAATAAAATAGAAAAAAAAAAAAAGATAGCAGCATAATATAAACAGCTTAGCCTTCTAAAGGGAAAATTATAAAGTGTGAACTTACTTGGGTCAGATAGTACAGAATCAGTTTTCGGTAAGAACTGGTCACATCGTACACCATGGTAGCCCTCTTTGCACCTGCACAAGAAGGACAAAAATATGGCATTGTAAGAAACATAAAATACTGTATTGCATCTTTGATTATATCTGTGTTTCTAGTTTGATGGATTTTTAAGGCCAGTGTTTAGCTAAAGATGCTTTAAATGGGTTGTCTGAGATTTTTATATTGATGACCTTCCCTGAGGATAGATCACCATTATCACATTGGCACACAGCTGTTTGAAGAGCCCACAGTGCTCCTATGAGCACCTCAGCCACTTCCTAGGCCAGTGACGTTACGTTTATTAGTCAAATGGCCTAGGCACAGCTCAGTCCCATTCAATTGAATGGGCCTAGGCAGCAATTCAAAGCAAATCCACTATCCAAGGGGCAGCACAATGTTTGGGGAGCTACTGAAAAAGTCAGAGGACACACTGGAGTCCCATGGCTTCATCAAACAGGTCATAAGTGATCTGATATTGGGGCACCAATCTGTTATTGATGACCTATCCTTTCGCAAAAAACCCTTTAAAGCTTGATAAACTTAAAAATATATATATTTCTGATAGAGAGTTCCAAAATCCAAGAGGAGATTTATGATATAACATCCAGATTACTTGCATCCACCACTAGAGGGGGCTTATAAGTTTAATGTAAAATGATTTTTATCATTATTATTATTATTATTATTTTATAGTTCAATGTATAAATTGTATAAACTGCCTATAGTGGTGGCTGCAGGCAGATTTAAAGCATAACGTGCTGACTATACAGTGGATTTAGAGCTATACATCAGAAAAATTATATTTATTCACTTCAGATTTTTGGAGCTATTTAAAGAAAATAAATGTTATACACTTTATGGATATGTAGACAAAGACACTTTTTCAGGCTGTGGCACTTTGCATTTGTAACCATAAAGGCAAGTAGAAACTAAGGAGGATATTTATCACCAGAAAACTGGGCGTTAAAACGTCACAAACTATTGGGGTCATTTATCAAACTGGTGTAAAGTAGAATTGGCTTAGTTGCCCATAGAAACCAATCAGATTCCTCCTTTCATTTTTACAGCTCCTTTAGAAAATGAAAGGTGAAATCGGATTGTTTGCTATGAGCAACTAAGCCAGTTCTACTTACACCAGTTTGATAAATGACCCCAATAGTTTGTGACGTTTAACCCCCTATGTGTTTGCAACTTTTTAAATGTGACTTTTTTTATTCTTTAAATGGTCATATCTCCCAGTTCTACGCAGCCCTCATCAATTTTAAGAAAGGGGGTGTGGCCAGCAGCTGCAACAAATTTATCTTCATTTACGCCAGTTTTCTGGTGCTAATGAAGCCAGAAATTTACGGCAGCTTGGAGCTACTCAGTCTACTAAATTACATGACACAAAACCCCCCAAAATTGTTTATCAATGTAAAGTTCCATTTATAGACCAAATTTATATTTTATATTAGTGCTTCACAACTGTTACATTTTATTGACAGAAAAGCTTTAAACTACTCAGTTTAAGGTTTAATAACAAAATAACATACAACAGCTTTTAACACGAAAAAATTTCAAGCACTTGTGTCTGTGAATACATTCTATCACATAATTCAGTCCATCTGTTGTAAAATAATATTCTGCTTACTGATTTACAAAGTGAATTAAAGCTATTGAATGCAAATGGTTTTCTTCTGTAAACTAAATCTGCTATGCTCTGCTGGTAGATAACCTATAATAATATAATAATGTGTGCATTGTCCTTCTTAGAGCATATCAACAAGCTCTATAATATTCTATTATTGTCTAAGGCCTCATGCACACGACCGTATGTATTTTGTGGTCCGCAAAAACGGATCTGCAAAAACTACGGATGACGTCCGTGTACATTCCGTATTTTGCAAAACGGAACAGCTGGTCCCTTATAGAACAGTACCATCCTTGTCTGTAATGCAGACAATAATAGGACATGTTCTTTTTTTTTGCGGAACGGAAATACGGAAACGGAATGCACACGTAGTACCTTACATTATTTTCTTTTGCTGACCCATTAAAATTAATGGTTCCATATACGGTCTGCAAAAAAAAACGGAATAGACACGGAATTAAAATACATTTGTGTGCATGAGGCCTAAGAAGGGAGTTTCTGAAGAAATAGGCACAGATTATACGTCATAAATAAATAAAAATGGGCCTGCTGGACTCTTGGTATTGCCACAAAAAAAATTTGCAAACTATTAAAGCATAAAAGATATTTTCTTGTTCAGTGAATGCTGTAAAGAAAAAAAAAAACATTATACCCACACAAAATATTGAATAAAAAGTGATCAAAAAGGTACCAGTGAAAACTACAGCTCGCCTTGAAAAAAAAAAAAAAAGGCCTCACATAGTTCTGTAGATATAAATATAAAAGGTTATGGCTGTCAGACTTTGGTGGTCCAAAAATATATTATTATTTTTTTCAAAAGGCTTTTATTTTCTTAAAGCAGTAAAACATAATAAAGACTACATAAATTCAGCCTTTCCATAATTGTACTGACCCACAGAATAAGGTTGTCATGTCATATTTAGCACACAGTGAACATCATAAAAACAAAACAAAAAACTAAACTTCAGTGGAATTGCCATTTTTTCCAATTTCAACCTAGAAAGATTTTTTTTTTCTCTTTTCTATACCAGCTATAATAAAATAAACAGTGCCATTTAAAGAAAACAACTTGTCTTGGAGAAAAAAAAAAACATATATGCACATCTTGGTCAATCTGTAAAATGGATACATTGAAATAAAAGGGTTGTACCAAGTTATTAACTTATCGCCTAGCCATATGATAGGGGATAAGATTTATTGGTGGGGTTCCAACCACTGGAGCCACCATTAATTAAAAGGTCTTATATTCCCTCTGAATGAATATTTGCATAATTATAATGGTCCAATCATGACCTATATTGCCTAAAATTCTAATTATATACATTGTGGGAAGCTGTAAATCGTCATTGCTTTTGACTAGGGATGAGCGAATCGACTTTGGATGAAACATCCGAAGTCGATTTGCATAATACTTTGTTTGAAAACTGTATGGAGCGAGGGCTTTGTACTGTATTAGAATGTATTGGCTCCTATGAGCCAAAGATATTACTTTGCGAAGTCTCGCTAGACTTCGTATAATAACTTCATAAATTAATTTCTAAATTAAGACATTATTAAGCAGTGTCTATCTTCACAACATCAGAAACCCAGCTTACATGTTTAATAAAAATAATATATGGTAGTTTGCAAAGCATTCTGCTTCTAGTTTTAATTACTTTTTATTAAGGCATGGAGAAAGTACAATAAACAATTCACAGAATATACATCATTCCACACCATTTTCATGTAAAATACAAGAATGCAGTTGGTGTGATACCATAAATTCTGCATCAAATTTACAATTAGTTTCAACATATAAAGGTGAATATATGGTAAAAAGGTTACGGAGGGGAGGAAGTGGGGGGGGCAGAGAAGGGGGGGAGGACGATGGGAGATTGGGAAAGTTGGGGAAGGAGGGGGGAGGGAAGCAGGGACAGAGGAAATAACAATAATATTCTGAACTGAGGTTGCAGAGGAGGTCCACTGTTGTTGATAATATAGTCACTACGACAAGAGGTACAGTTGTACTTGATGGTGGTTATAATGAGGTCAGTTAAGTGTATTACATCTATATACACTCACCTAAAGAATTATTAGGAACACCTGTTCTATTTCTCATTAATGCAATTATCTAGTCAACCAATCACATGGCAGTTGCTTCAATGCATTTATGGTGATGGTCCTGGTCAAGACAATCTCCTGAACTCCAAACTGAATGTCAGAATGGGAAAGAAAGGTGATTTAAGCAATTTTGAGCGTGGCATGGTTGTTGGTGCTAGACGGGCTGGTCTGAGTATTTCACAATCTGCTCAGTTACTGGGATTTTCACGCACAACCATTTCTAGGGTTTGCAAAGAATGGTGTGAAAAGGGAAAAACATCCAGTATGCGGCAGTCCTGTGGGCGAAAATGCCTTGTGGATGCTAGAGGTCAGAGGAGAATGGGCCGACTGATTCAAGCTGAAGGAAGAGCAACGTTGACTGAAATAATCACTCATTACAACCGAGGTATGAGGCAAAGCATTTGTGAAGCCACAACACGCACAACCTTGAGGCGGATGGGCTACAACAGCAGAAGACCCCACCGGGTACCACTCATCTCCACTACAAATAGGAAAAAGAGGCTACAATTTGCACGAGCTCACCAAAATTGGACTGTTGAAGACTGGAAAAATGTTGCCTGGTCTGATGAGTCTCGATTTCTGTTGAGACATTCAAATGGTAGAGTCCGAATTTGGCGTAAACAGAATGAGAACATGTATCCATCCTCTGATGGCTACTTCCAGCAGGATAATGCACCATGTCACAAATCTCGAATCATTTGAAATTGGTTTCTTGAACATGACAATGAGTTCACTGTACTAAAATGGCCCCCACAGTCACCAGATCTCAACCCAATAGAGCATCTTTGAGATGTGGTGGAACAGGAGCTTCATGCCCTGAATGTGCATCCCTCAAATCTCCATCAACTGCAAGATGCTATCCTATCAATATGGGCCAACATTTCTAAAGAATGCTATCAGCACCTTGTTGAATCAATGCAACGTAGAATTAAGACAGTTCTGAAGGCAAAAGGGGGTCCAACACCGTATTAGTATGGTGTTCCTAATAATTCTTTAGGTGAGTGTATATGCATCTCAAGGACTATGAAATCCCCTAAACATCTGCCAGGGACGCCAGAGGTGTAAGAAAGCACAATGGGAGCCATTTTTCCAGCTGGAAATCTGTTCCATTCTGTAAATATGATCTCATCATAGAAGCTATTAGGCTATTGGGGGGGATAATATGGATTTCTAATACATGGCTACTAGGATTCTAGCTGCTGCAAGTAAGTAGGTACTAAGCTTTTTCCTAGGGTTGGGCACCACCTGATCTCCATATTTGTTGAGGAGATAGGTCTTAGGTTTTGGGGGAAGTGCCATGTGACATACTCGTGAAATGATGTCTCCAATCTCTCTCCAAAAGGAGTTAATTTTAGGACGTTCCCACCAAATATGAAGAAATTAACCCAAAGTCTGATGGCATCTACAACAAAGTGGACTAGATGCTGGGAATATAGCGTGTAATCTATCTGGTGTGTAGTACCACCGGGTAAGAACTTTCTAGAAGTTCTCTTGTAGTTTTACACATTTTGAGATCTTTGGAGTCAATGTCATCAGGTAAAGTTTCTCACGGCCTAAAAATGAGACCTTGAGATTTGTTTCCCATCTTTTAATATAAGTCACTTCCTTAGGGTTAGCATTAGATATCAAAATGGAATAAATAGCTGAGATTTTCAAAGGTGGAGATCTAGCCATGAGGATTAGCATCTCAAATGGTGTATATTACATCTTCTTATCCTGGGGTATTATGGAAATTTGTCTAACATAGTGTTGGATGTGAAATAATTGTAAAGGAGAGAGTGGCTTAAGTTGAGGGTGGAGTTGCCAACCTTGTGGCAAATTTAAATCGGGGTCTAAGAGGTCTAGTAATGGCAATGTAATATGTCTTCCAGCCTCTATGAGTGATCTCCTAAAAAGAGAAGAGTCACTCAATACATCTTGTACTTGAATTAAGGGTGAGAATTGAGGTGTTAACAAAGTGGGATAAAGGTATTGCCTCCAGATCTTGATGGTGTTGTGAGTATACAGGCTCAGGACAGATTTGATATCATTAAGAATGTCCCCTGTAAAAAAAGCGGATAGATCTCAATGGCAGTGTCATCTGTGCTGAATCAGCCTGAATGTCTAGTCGTCCTTCATGAGGACGCAACCATTCTAGACATCTAAGTCCTTGGAAAACTCTATAATATAACATAAAGTCCGGGAGGACAATACCACCTTAATCGCTAGGTTGTATAAGTTTTGAGTGAGAGAGTCTTGGCCTAGCTTTTTTCCACAGAAATGCAGAGAGGGTAGTACGCAACTGAGAGAAAAACTGTTGGGAAAGTATATGTGGAGAGTATGTATATAGTACAAAACTCTAGGGGATATAATGGTTTTGACCAGAGCTCTCCTGCCGAACCATGAAACAAATGGTGTTTCCCAGGGATCCAATAAGGATTTTATTTGGATGGCATATTAAGAAAGTTAGCTTTATACAGATCAGAAGGTTCTGAAGTCAGGTATATCCCCAATAATTTAATACGATTATTAGACCACTAAATAGATGAATGTAGTTATAACATTTGCTGAGATTGGGCATCTAGGGACACATTCAAAACTTTATGAGGAAAGTTTATGAGGAAATTGGATAATTCCCCAAATTTGTGCAAGATAGACTGGACCGCCAGCAATGCCTGATGGGGATTAGTGACGATGATCAGCAAGTCATCCACAAAAACAGCTGCTTAATGATATGTCTCCCCCATCTGCATACCCTCGACCCTGTCATCCTGCCTCAGGGCCTGCAGTAAAGGTTCAATAGTGAGGACAAAAAGTAAAGGGGCTAAGGGACATCCCTGATGGGTTCCATTTCAGATTATAAAGGGAGGGGACAAGGTGGAATTAACTATAACCTTCGCCAAGGGTTCTTTATACATCATCATTATTGCGTCTATAAATTGGGGAGGTATGTGGCATTTAGCAAGGACCTTAGTCATAAACAGCCAATCCATTCTTTTGAAAGCCTTTTCGGCATCGGTACCTAATAAGATTAGGGGCAGTGAGCAATATTTGGCTCGATATTTAAGGTTGATCAAACGGATCATGTTCATGCGGCCCTCTCTACCTGTAACAAAGCCCACTTGCTCAATATTAATAAGTTGGGGAAGTAATAGTTTCAGTCTAAATGCCAACATTTTTGCATATAATTTTAGATCCACATTAAGTAAGGAGATGGGTCTATAACTTGCACATAAGGAGAGATCTTTCTCCTCTTTGGGGATATTTGTGACAGTGGCATTTAGCATTTGGGGTGGTAGAGTTATTTTGTAGGGCAGCATTACAAACAGAGAGAAGCTTAGGGAAGAGAATAGATTAAAATGTCTTATAATAGAGCAAAGGCAAGCCATCTGGGCCTGGACTTTTGCGAAGGGAAGTGCTTTTAAGAGCAAGAGTCAGTTATACCAATGAAAAGGGGGCGATGAAGTGAGGTAGATTTAGCCTAATCTAGTCTTGGCAGATTAATGCACTCTAACCAGGCATCTAATGTCTCGACCACTGATTTCCTTTTCTTGTGCAGTTGTGGAACCACTCAAATTATACAATTGTTGGTAAAATTCAGTGAAGCGAGAAGCAATCTGCTCTGTGGTCATCACGGGTTGGGAAGAAGCCGATCTGACAGAATGGATCTCATTGGCATAATATCTGAATTGTGCCCAGAGGTACAGTTTTACAGATCATACATTTAAAATGTTCCGAAGCTCTGTCCTAAGTGTATCTAGTTTGGTTAAATTGTCAGTTTTTAGATGTTTTTTTGTGTATTTTTCTCCATATTCTGAATCTGAGATGTTTAATATGGCTCCTTTTCTCTTATTTTTTCAAGAATGATCCCAGTGATATAAGGTTTCCTCTCACGACTGCCTTGTGAGCCTCCCAAACCATCCCCTTAGACACATCAGGGGTTTCATTGAGTCAGAAGTACTCCTCCAGTTTCCATATAATGTTACTGACATTATTAATATTGCCTAGCAGTGTCTTGTTGAGACGCCAGGAAGTAGATGGTTTAGGGACACCTACAAGAGCTATTTCCAAATATAATGGCGTATGGTCAGAAAGTAGTATATTACCTATGGTGACCTTTTTATACGCGGAGAGCATATGGGGGGGACAAAAATATAATCTAGCCACTGATATGATTTGTGGGCCATGAAATAGAAAGTATAATCTTACTCAAAGGGGTGGAGAGTCCTCCAAGAGTCGACTAGACCTGCATCTGTGATAGATTTTAATATTTTATGGATTGCCAGCTGGGACATGAAAGAATGTCCAGTGGAAGTGTCCAACTGTGGGTTAAAGAAAACATTTAGATATCCTCCCAGGATTGTAACTCCCTCTGCAAAATCACTGAATAAAACCAAAACCCCAGTAACCCATATATGTTGAGAGATATTGGGGGCATAGACATTACCAAATGTGTATATCCGGTTCCCAATAGAACCTTTTAGGAAGACGTATCGACCCTCTTTGTCAATTAAGGTCAAGCAGACTTCCAAGGGTAAGTTCTTGTGTATGACAATATATGTTCCTTTCATTGGAGACTCAAGAGACACACTGTAAAACCACTGATTTTATGTGGATCTTGATAAACAGGGGATATGGTTTTTCTTAAAGTGTGTCTCCTGCAGCATCATAACATCTACTCGGTGTTTGCATATATGTTGGATGATCTGACCTCTCTTGGAAGGTGCGCCCAGACCTTGGACATTGACGGAACAGACGTTAAGTGTAGCCATATTGAGTCAGGAAAAGGAGGTAATAGCTGACAACAGTGGACCTTTCTGGTGTGACTATAGTGAACAAACATAACAAAAAGAAAAGAAAAATGAACAGAAAATTAGTCAGTGAAAACCTTCATATCGCCACAAGGCTAACAATGTTTGTAGAGTCTAATATTAGTGTAATAATATATTTGAAGGAAGTTATTGGCATTAGTGACATGTTTGCCAAAATGTACCACAGGTTTGGGGTGATAAGTTAGATTTATAACCTGTGGAAAGGGGGTCGGTGTGACCAGTCATGGGACTGTATAGATGGATATGGATGGGTAAATAAAGCAACTTCAAAAAGCATAAGGGGGCTCTTAAGAGAGTGCCAACAATAGCATTGAGCATTTCACTCTCATCAAAATCTGGAAAAGATAGAGATATGGATGTATATCAAATCAAGTGTAAGATACTCAGTCAGCAGTGTCCACTGGGAGCCTCCGGGGGACTAGTTTAAAAGTTCACTAGTCTGCATATGACATCTCTAGGTGGTTTGTTTGGCCTCGATGGGGGGCGTAACGCCCTATGGGCCTTATCCATTGAGAGATCTATCGTGGAGTCCAGGGCCAACATTAAAGTAAAAAATTCAGTCACCGACTCCATGAAGGCCTCAGCGGTGATAGTTTCGGTGTGACCCTTAATGCGGATGTTATTGCGTCTGCCACGGTTGTCTTGGTCCTCTTCCAGTGCCATCAGTGATCAACTGCAATCCAGCTTCAGACCCAATCACTCCACTGAAACTGCCCTAATCAAAGTCACCAACAATCTGCTAGCTTCCAAAGCTAAGCATCATTATTCTGTGCTCCTCCTCCTTGACGTGCCCTCTGCATTTGATACTGTCGGCCACTATCTCCTGTTACAAATCCTCTCTTCCCTTTGCCCTCTTCTGGATATCCTTGTACCTCACTAACAGAACCTTCAGCATTTCACATTCATACACCACCTCGTCATCATGCCCCCTCTATGTTGGTGTCCCTCAAGGCACTGTCCTGAGCCTTCCACTTGGGAAAGCCCATAGAGTCCTATGGCTTCCAATACCATATCTATGCTGATGACACTCAAATCTATGTCTCTGGCCCGAATGTCACTGCCCTGTTTTCCAGAATCCCAGCATGTCTGTCTGCTATATCTTCATTCTTCTCCTCCTGCTTACTAAAACTCAACATGGAGTAAACTGAAATCATAGTTTTCCCCCCATCTCATTCAGCTCCCCTACCTGACCTATCCCTTATAGTTAATAGCTTGACACTTTGTTCAGTCTCGTAGATCCACTGAGTGGGGATAACATTTGATTCTGCCCTGTCCTTTAAGCCACACATCCAAACCCTCACCTCCACCTGCCGCTTTTAACGCAAGAACATCTCTCCTATTCATTCCTTCCTCACCCCTGAGTCAAATAAAATGCTAGTGCATGTCCTTGTCATCTCACACCTAGACTTCTGCAACATGCTCCTCTGTGTCCTCACAACTAGCACTCTCGCTCCCCTCCAATCTATTCTCAATTCTGCTGCCTGGTTAATCCACCTCTCCTCTCATTTCTCCTCTGCCTCTCCTCTCTGCCAGTCCCTTCACTACATATTAAACTGCATTTTGTAAACATATATCATCCTCACTTCTATCTCAAAATACTAAAGTTTGCTTAGTAGATTACAAACTGAAAAATGCTAAAAATGTTCTTAATATAACCAGATTAGAAATGTATTAAATATGTTTAATGTTTTCCTGACAGATCTAGTGACAAAAGGTTTTAGAGTTGTTAAGGCAGCAGTCACACATAGGACCTGATTTAGATAGGACTTAATGGACCCTTTGCAACAAAAGAAAACACCAGTATTATAAATCACACGTAGCGGGTGAAAATGATACCATATGAAATACATATTTCATATGGTCATAATAAACATTATAACACATGCAAGGATTTTCCAGGCTCAACATGAGATGCCAAAGATATTATTTCCCTGAAGAGTACAACCGCATTGAGCAGTCATGCTGCTATTGAGATACAGCCACCAGCAGCCAAGTACCATGCAACTATATGGTTGCCGCTGCATCCTGTTAACTGATTATAGCAGCACTGTTTCATCTGTCTTCAATATTAATAGCTGGGATGTAATTATTAAATTGGAGGCAGCTGTGGCTCATACAGCCCCCTGGTACTTTGCCATAGGTGACTGTATCTCAAGCACAGCATGTGTTTGAATCCTTACTCAGCAGTTTTGGGACATTCAAAAAGGTCTCATGCTCTCATATTTTTCTCAAGATTATGACTACCTGAAAGTTACAAATCTGTGATTTTGCTCTGTTTTGTGCAATCAAGCCTGATGGCCTTTGTCTTCTTCCCAACAACCTTTTTATAATGCTTTAATAGCCTGACAAACCTGTGACCGCTTACGAAACCATTGCCACTTGAATGCACATCCTCTGCCTCTATAATACATGATGTACTAAAGCATATTGTTCTGGGTTTGAAAAAATTAAACAAAAACCTCAGTTTAGGGATGAATACTAATGTAAAAAATATATTAAACTCACATTTGACTTCATAATGCTGCTAGTCACAATTAAAAATTGCACCATTTCACATTGGGAAAAAAAAAAAAATAAACATTTTTAGTTTCATAAATTTATCAGTTGACCCAGCTATGCTCTAACGTACAGACTTGCCCCGCGTGGCATATTCTCAATTTATAGAGAACATGTGTGTGTCCACTTTCAATTGCACACACAGGATCAACACTAAACAATAGCCGTAGGTTGACAGAAATCAAAGAATTTACTACAGTGGACAATTTTCAAGTGTAATTTAAAAAAGATGATTTTTTTTAGGTAACCAATGACACACAGTCATCATCTTCAGTGAAGTTGTTCATGTTTGAACTTATGACAAGTACACAAATGCTTGTTTCATGAAAGATCTTATATGTAAAAGACCTTTTATCTTTCTATAATAAATGTCACTCCTGGCAGTCGCCAAATGTAATTGAAAGTGTATAGTCACTTCAGCAATAATAATTTACCATACAATATCAACATATATGTATATGGCTACATTGCCAGAAAGATTATTCACCATTTAAATGTTCATACAATTTTACTAAATCGAGTACCAACTTCTATATAGTGTGTATTTAGAGCGTAACAATGCAGAAGTTGGAATCCTCATTAGTGATACAAGTTTTCTAAGTTTGTAAAAATCCTTTAAATCTGGCAGCTACGTAGATCAATTAGGCATTTTTTTTTTACAAAAGCATTAAAAATACACAGCATAATTTAATGGAAATTTGAATGGATAGGTAAGCACTCAACCACCATGGAACAGGCACAATATTTAATATAAGATATAGGTGCAATAAAATTGTAATAAAATACACTCTAAAATTACTAAAATAGTATAAAACTAGAATATAACTAAAACACACTATATAGAAATAAGGTGCAGATTGAATTCACGTTCCAACAGATAATGTCCTTTTCAACTGATATCAATGTTAAATGGTCGGTACCTGTATCCTTTGGTGTAACGTTACATCTAAAAAATCACGAAAAGTTTCGCGAGAAAAATCGAGAGAAAATTTGCGAATGAATCGCAAGTAACAATAATCCTATATTCGGTTGATATAGCAATTCAGTGGTTGCCACTGCACACTCGCCTGACCTATGGATAAGGGATCTTCACACTAGCTATTGTGCATTCAAATATATTTTCAAGTGGATTGTTACTTTTATTGGTAGCAACCTTTGCGTTTGGATATAAAGTTGCATCCACCACAATCTCATCCAAAAGAGGTACAAGTGATTATGTTGCCGCACTATACTGGTAACATGCGGATAATCGATTGCTCACTGAGCACTCACCCAACCTGCTAATGTGTAGTCCTCACACTGGCTGGTGTGCGCTCAGATGTATATTCTCAGGGTGGGTTTGAACCTGTGTTCCAGTGAAAACTTTCAGGTTGCCTTCACTGCCTCTCTGTCCCAATCTGCATGCAGTTCTCACTAGAGTTGAAGTGCAGGAGAGACAAGGAGAGACCTGAATCAGGTGAACCTGCACTTCAACTCTCATGAGAACTGCATGCAGATTGGGACAGAGAGGCAGTGAAGGCAATATATAAAAATTCAAATCCCGAAGTAATTCACCAATGTAACGTGAACACATACATTTGAATGCTGTACAGAGATGAAGCATTCAAAAGTAGATTTCAAATTGACTTAGGATCTGTCACCGCCACTTCTGTGAGAAGGTCTGTAAGACGTCCTTTTCTACCTCTTGCATGATGTTCTTTGTTTTGGTTTCACTTTGTCATCTCATTTCCTTCTCCCAGGTGTCACCTATTTAGACTAATCCTCTTTCCTTTATATTCCCTCCCATACTGCCTCACTTTGTGGTTTATAGTACTTCCTGGATTGAAGTGCTCACTGCTGGAGACTTCGGTTGCTGCTTGTTCAGATTAGTCCTTTCATGAATTGTGTTTCCTTGCTGGCTTGATTCTAGGTGACCCTGACTCCCTCCGTATTAAGTGCAGGGAGCCGGTGGTCATGTCCCCTCACTATTATAGGGTTTTCAGGTGTCACACAGTCTAGGTACGAGGGCATGCAATCGTCTACCTCTGAGACCCTTGTATGTGCTTAGCAGTCAGGGTGAGCTCTTAGGGTTTTATAGGGGTCACCTTTATGCTCCTTAGTTTGGGATCAAGCCAGTCAGATGTTTATCCATAACTTCCAGCTATCTGCAACATCATCCGTGACAGGATCTTGGATTTGAAGGTCAATTTACTCAATACTAATTAAGACATACCTAAAACCTAAATTTTTATAGTATAAATTACAGTGTATTTGTAAAGCTGCCAATAAACTTTCGATTTTTGCACGTTCACTTGAGCTCTGTTCTCTATTTAGTTGTATTTACACTGATTTTTCATGCAAATAATACTGTTGTCTGCTGTGCTACTTATGCTATAAAAAGGAATAAAAAAAACATGGTAGTGTGACAGACGCTATTAAAAGTCAATGTGATAAATTAGAATTTGTAAAGAGCCATTTGAAAGTGTCAAAGCTGTTATGGCTTCATTGACAAACAAAACCATAGCAATCAGTGTTGGACTGAGATGCCTAAGGCCCACCAGTAAAATTCATTCTGGGGGCCCATTGTTAAGCTACACATATATACTACCTACATCCGCTATCCAGTTTTTTATATGGACATAGGCAATATACTGCATAGCATATCAGCCAGCCTATTTATATGCTAAGCTACTGTACCATGTGCCACTTGTGCAGGAGGTGGGAGATTAAGGGCACATATAGCTCAGGGGTCCACCGGGGGATTCACCTGTTGCTCCGTGGGCCAGTCTGAGCCTGGTAACAATATATTTAGGGTGGGCCATCATCAGTATCTTAACTGTGGAGGTCTGACACCTAGCACTACCACTGATAAACTGTTGGCCTGTCAAGTCATGTCCATCAGTCAAATAATTTTGTGTAGCTCAGTCCTATTCAAGTGAATGGGATTGAACTGCAATACCAAATACAGCCACAATTAAATGGAAGGCACAATCTAATGGAACCCAAAGGCTGCCATGATGGAAAGCAATTTTGATCCTCTTAACTCTCTGGTAGATCAGTGGTGCAAGACTTTCAATATTGTTTATATTATTAGGAGAGTTACTTCCAAAAGCTATTGATGGTTCTCACATCAACAATTTGTTGTCTATGGCTGCCCTAATGACTAGTCAAAGTATTGATATTATATTTCTATAAGAAATTATGACTTTATCTGTAGAAGCTGTCTGTGTTTAGTGAATAATTAAATCATTCCTATGTACTGTAGATAGATGCCAACAACTATTTAATGAACCTAGTCAGATAAAGTCTATTAACATTGGTGAGAGAATGCCCCACTCCTCCAACACCATTTCCTATCACCATCTATGTAGAGATAATTCTCAAACTGCTATAAAAAAGGTCTAATTTAAAGACTGGAATTCAATTAGAATTTCCAACTAGGATATTAAAGATCAAATGAAATCCAACATTTTTTTAAAGGCATTTTGCAGCCCCACGAGGCACAAACCAAACTTCTTAATTTGATGAGGTTAGTATGTTATTAAGTATGGTTCTTACATGGTATGAATATAATTATTAACCTAATAAGCTGTGCACTATTCTTAAGAAAGAAGTAAGAAATCCCAACCTTTCATCACAAGTACATTATTTTTATTTATATCCAATGATTAGTCTAATTATGGTAATTTTATTCACAACTCTTGCATGCCTATGAAGCCCTGTTAAACAAAAACCTAACCTTGTCAAGTAGACTGTGTTGAAAGATATCACTACAGAGAACATTATCATAATATGGCACCTCATTCAAAAATCAAATATTCATGCCACTGTAATTGGTCTGGAAAGATCAGAAAAGCAGCTCCTCACCATATTGATCTCACAATACTTGCTTTAGATGGGGAATTTAAATAGGATTTAGCATTTTCCAATTACCTTGTTCTTTAGTTCAGATGAACACCTTGAAGACTGTTGTACAAGGTACAGTTATGACCCAGTTTACCCCCCAAAAAAATTCAGTAACAAATTTTCACAGGTTTCGTGTTACTTTTGCTTGTTAAAAGAATGATTTAAGTTAGGTCAGGAACTTAAAGAAATACATTCATAAAGAAGGAAAACTGTTTAAAGTGGTTGTCTCACTTCAGCAAATGCCATTTTTCTTGTAGACAAATTTAATATAAGGCAGCAGTGATTGTAACCCCTGGAAATGAGCAATGTATAACGTGGAAAAATTGCACCAGAAGAATTACACCAATAAAATAACCAACTTCAGTTATTGACTGTAGGGATCACATAGGGTTGTCGGGGAAGTCATAGATGCAGCATGGGAATGTAAGCTATGAGTAAGCTGTGAGTGAGCTGAGTATATGCTGTGTGCTCTAGATAAGCATGCTAGAATAGTAGGAGATTGGAGAGTTAAGTAAAGATTATGTAACGGGGCGCCGAAGGCGCACTCTGTCTCCGATCAGCCGCAGACCTGCTGCTTAGCTTCGGGAGCGAGGATCTGTGTTCGGCCTTGTTCCCAGGGCGGCTTTGCTAGCTGGGAGGCTCCCTGCTCCTAGGTCTGCCCTGAGCACCGAGCTGATCACTCGGTGCTCGACTTGTCTGTCTGTCGTTCATGTGACGCTGGCCACGTCGCATGACCCTCACTCCCCACTATAAATACAGGCAACCTGCTGGCTACAGGTTGCCTGTGATAATGGTCCATTGGTGCTTGCTTGTTCCTTGGTTCTAGTCTGCGGCTGCTTGTTCTTATTGACTCCTGACCTTGTGACCTCGGCTCGTTCTTTGACCTCGACTTCGTCTTATCCTTTGTACGTATTTGCTCTCCTGGATTGACCTCGGCTCTGACTGTTGACCTTACATTTGCCCGCTCCATTTGTACTCCCGCTTTTCCTGGTTCTGACCCTTGGCTTGTTGACCTTCCGTATCTTTCCTCTGTGCACTTACGTAAGTACAGTAGGTGAACCCGATTTTGTGTCAATCTCGCTGTATTTCTCGGCGAGATTGAGCACATACGAGCCCCATCGCGGGAGCCAGCGCCGAGCTGGCTTGCCGCTATGGAGAGCAAGCGCGTCATAGAAGCGACGGGAGATCCGACTTGGATTCCCGCCAATTCTACACGTGTGCGGCGTTTGTTATGAATCCTGAGGGGGAAGTCCCCGCCGGATTTAAATAAAAATCCGACCTGGGTCCCGCCCTCAGGAGCATACCGGGCCCTTAGGTCTGTTATGGGTTGTAAGGAGAGCCCCCCCTACGCCGAAAAAAACGGCGTAGGGGGTCCCCCTACAATCCATACCAGACCCGTATCCAAAGCACGCTACCCGGCCAGCCAGGAAGGGAGTGGGGACGAGCGAGCGCCCACCCCCCTCCTGAGCCGTACCAGGCTGCATGCCCTCAACATGGGGGGTTGGGTGCTCTGGGGCAGGGGGCGCACTGCGGCCCCCCCACCTCAGAGCACCCTGTCCCCATGTTGATGAGGACAGGGCCCCTTCCCGACAACCCTGGCCGTTGGTTGTCGGGGTATGCGGGCAGGAGGCTTATCGGAATCTGGGAGCCCCCTTTAATAAGGGGGCCCCCAGATACCGGCCCCCCACCCTAAGTGAATGAGTATGGGGTACATCGTACCCCTACCCATTCACCTGCAAGAAAAGTGGTAAAAACACAAATAAACCACACAGTGTATTAAAATATTTTATTTTTCTGCTCCGGAGGCCGCCCCCTGTCTTCTTTATTAGCTCTTTTACCAGGGGGGGGCTCTTCTTCTTCCGATATCCCGACGGGTCTTCTCCGCTATCCGGGGGGGTCTTCTCGACTCTCCGGGGTTCTCCTTCTGTCTTCTCCTTCTGTCTTGTTGTCTCCTTCTGTCTTCTGTCTCCGGGGGGGGCTCTTCTTCTTCCGATATCCCGACGGGTCTTCTCCGCTATCCGGGGGGGTCTTCTCAACTCTCCGGGGTTCTCCTTCTGTCTTCTCCTTCTGTCTTCTCCTTCTGTCTTGTTGTCTCGGCGCACCCCGATTCTTCGTCTTCTCTTCTTGTTTTCGCCTCTCTCTGTTGTTGACTCGGCGCACCCCGGTTCTTCGTCTCGCGAGACTCGGCGCACCCCGATTCTTCGTCTCGCGAGACTCGGCGCACCCCGATTCTTCGTCTCGCGAGACGAAGAACCGGGGTGCGCCGAGTCAACAACAGAGAGAGGCGAAAACAAGAAGAGAAGACGAAGAATCGGGGTGCGCCGAGACAACAAGACAGAAGGAGAAGACAGAAGGAGAACCCCGGAGAGTTGAGAAGACCCCCCCGGATAGCGGAGAAGACCCGTCGGGATATCGGAAGAAGAAGAGCCCCCCCCGGAGACAGAAGACAGAAGGAGACAACAAGACAGAAGGAGAAGACAGAAGGAGAACCCCGGAGAGTTGAGAAGACCCCCCCGGATAGCGGAGAAGACCCGTCGGGATATCGGAAGAAGAAGAGCCCCCCCCTGGTAAAAGAGCTAATAAAGAAGACAGGGGGCGGCCTCCGGAGCAGAAAAATAAAATATTTTAATACACTGTGTGGTTTATTTGTGTTTTTACCACTTTTCTTGCAGGTGAATGGGTAGGGGTACGATGTACCCCATACTCATTCACTTAGGGTGGGGGGCCGGTATCTGGGGGCCCCCTTATTAAAGGGGGCTCCCAGATTCCGATAAGCCTCCTGCCCGCATACCCCGACAACCAACGGCCAGGGTTGTCGGGAAGGGGCCCTGTCCTCATCAACATGGGGACAGGGTGCTCTGAGGTGGGGGGGCCGCAGTGCGCCCCCTGCCCCAGAGCACCCAACCCCCCATGTTGAGGGCATGCAGCCTGGTACGGCTCAGGAGGGGGGTGGGCGCTCGCTCGTCCCCACTCCCTTCCTGGCTGGCCGGGTAGCGTGCTTTGGATACGGGTCTGGTATGGATTGTAGGGGGACCCCCTACGCCGTTTTTTTCGGCGTAGGGGGGGCTCTCCTTACAACCCATAACAGACCTAAGGGCCCGGTATGCTCCTGAGGGCGGGACCCAGGCCGGATTTTTATTTAAATCCGGCGGGGACTTCCCCCTCAGGATTCATAACAAACGCCGCACACGTGTAGAATTGGCGGGAATCCAAGTCGGATCTCCCGTCGCTTCTATGACGCGCTTGCTGGGATGTGCTGTCGCTATCCCAGTGAGTGCGAGATCTCGGCACCACGTCGCCGAGTATCAGCGCGACGCTGTCGTGCTGAAAACACAATGTCAGAAACACCTACTGTAAGGGACCGTTGCCCAGTTACGCCCCGTCGCCTAGGGCGGGTAGTGTAAGTAGGCAGGGACAGAGGGTTGAGGGTGGAGTCAGAGTGCACCCTCTTTCCTTCCTCTCTGATCCCTGACAGATTATTTTGCTATTATATAACAGCCTCTGCTTTACCTACATTTTTTGGGTCTCAGAAAACCCCCTTAAAGTTCTGATGTTTAGCTTCCATTTAAAAAAGAGCATTATTAAATAATTTTCTAAAGCTATATTATGTTATAAATTATGTAATGACTAAATTAAAGAGTACCTTTCACCACTCCTAAAATATCAGTTTTAATAGCTTCATGCATTCCCGTGTAATAAAATTTTTGGGGCATCTATTCTTATGGCTCTATGTTGTGCCAATCCTCTGTTATTTCTACTAGAAGTTATGAATTAATTGCCATTAGCCTTCAGTAGGGGTACAGAGTGGTGGTAACAAGTCGGGGGGTGTACCTACACAGACTCACTCTATCCAATCAGTGCTGTCACTTTTGTGTACCCTTACTGAAAACTGCTAGCAATTTATTCATAACTTCTGGTAGAAATAATAAAGGAATGGCACAATATAGAGCCAGAAAAATAGATACTCCAGAATTGTTATTACATTGGGAATGCATGAAGCTATTAAAACAGGCATGTCAGGAGTGTTGACAGGTCCTCTTTAAGTGTAATTTATCTAAGTTATGGTAGCATAAGTAATGAGCATTGCATGAGGAGTGCATCATTTCTGGCAATGTCTTTTATAATATACCTTGAGTTTTTGTCAACTCTATTTAAAGTGGCAACATTTATGATTATCCTGGAATGCTTCCTCTCAATCATGTAAAATTATAGGTCTGCATATTTATTTGTCAAAATCTTCCCCATGCTTGTAAATATTTGTGAATTCAAGTAAAACACTAGGGCTGCATTCAGATGTTGTGAAACTTCCTCGGATTTGTGGTGTTAATTCGCTATTCTATATCCATAGCAAAGTACAGTAAAATACTATACATATAGGCCAAGGTTAAGAAATACCATCTAAACGTAGGATAAAAATTCTATATAGAAAAACAAGCATTTAAAAATAAGCTTTTAAAAAATAAGCAAAATGCTCATTTATGTGTGGAAATCTCACAGATTTTCACATCTGATTTCACCCTATCAATGTATAGAGTGAAATCCACATGTCTTCCAAATCTGCATAATAAACAGCAATTGTTCCTTAGGAAATTCAAGGATGCTCATTTTGAGAAGCTTTATACTCCATGTTATACATTTGCATTTAAATATAATGTATCTTTTAGTTTGTATTTTCTCTTTTATCTCTTTTGTCAAAACTAATAAAACTCTAATTTGTACAAAAGAATTAGAAGAAGACAAGGTTAATACCTATTTATATCCTATGATTTAATAGTCATAATCAAACCTCAGAAAACTGTTGAGAAAAGCAAAAGAAATATTAACATATCAAATGTGATTTAGGAAAAAAATCTCCAGTTATTAATGTGGATATTTTCCAACACAGTTTTAATAAAACCAAAATCATAGCAAGCCTCAGCTATACTAACTGAATTTCAAAACTTCATAATTCAAGAACTACATTTAAAGTACTGCTATACAAAAGATTACGGGAAAGAGTTGTAGCTTGAAGTTCCCAGGGTGTGATGCAATATTTGTAAGAACCCCCCCACCCCCCACCCAACTAGAGAGCACTAATGCTCAAAGTGATGGAGCAAAACAGGTTATGTGATATAATAATCAGTGGCAGGGGCAATATTCAAATTTTAGATATTTTACAAATATTTGGGCAAATATTCATCATATATTCTCAAATTCAAGAATTTGCGATCTCCAGTCATTATTTTCTTGATTGTAAAAATTAGCAATCAGAAAATTTGTGATAAAAATTTGTGATATGAAAATTTGCATTCGACACAACTTCTAAATTCAAAGATATTGCAGCCATCTTATAGGTCCACAAGCAAAAAGAAGTGAAAAAAAAATCTAGAATATTCAGAATTACGAAGAAATAGCACTATCTAGATATTCACGAATTCTCGAAGTGCCAATATTCTCGATAAAAATTCACGATTAGAATATTTGCGATCAACACTAATAATAATTAGAGATGAGCAAAACATTTGATTCGGATGCTTCACCAAAAAAAAAAAAAATTGCTTCATTCCGAATTAATTTGTCACGAAGCACATTAAATCAGCTATATCCTGGAAAGTGTATCTCTGTATACATTACTGTGCATTGCAGCAGCATGCATAGCAAGTCCTTTCTGGTAGTGAAATAGTTACTTTGAGTCAGTATGACAGGGAGGTCTCATACAGTATAACAACAGTCCTAGCTAACCCCTAGCTAAAACAAAATGAAAGCACAACCGCTGGATGGCAGTGGCAGCTTTGGCCTGTTGCTGCAGCTGCTTCTACCACCACCCCCTTCTTCTGCTGCTACTTCTTCTGGCTATAGCCACATTTTTGCCACCTCCTGTTCCTTTGGAGGGCCCTGACAACTGTCTGTTGGACATACTAAACTGTAACACTAACTGTATATGTGAAAAAAGTCATTCAATTTTAATGTGGACGTCCAATTAACAGTTGAAGTAACCAGGATATGCATCCCAATTTGAGAGTCAAAGCCTATTAGAATTTCTTATGTAATAAACAAGGGGGACACCCCACAAATAGTATAACAAGTCAGGTTATTTGCACCAATTTGAGAATCAAGGGGTAATAGAATATGTTTTATTATTATTAAACAAGGTGGACACCCAAATAACAGTATTATTAGGCAGCTTATTCACTTCAATTTGAGAATCAAGGCCTAATAGAATTGCTTATTTATTAAACAAGGTGGCCACCCCAATAACAGTAAAGTTAGACAGGTTATTCACCCTAATTTGAGAATCAATGTCTAATGGAATTTCTTATCTATTAACGCTTTCCTGATATATAATGTACAATTACGTCACATGTTGGGTCTTTAAAGATGGCACCTGCTCCTGAGATGATTTGTTTAAAGAAATAACATTTGTGGACAAAAAATCCTTCTTTACAAAGACTTCTCCTCCATTGTGAAATATCCATAACTGAATGTGCGGCCATTAGTGATGAACAAAGTATTAAAAATTTTGATTTGGTTGCTTAGCCAAATTAAAAAAAAAAGTTAGCTTTGTAACAAATTACTTTGTCACAAAGCACATTTCTTTGTAAGTGGTGGGTGCAATGATAGGGATCGGTGATTGCGCCGCCCCCCTCATTGTACCCCTCAGATGCCACGTTCATAGCTGATCACAGCATCTGACATTGATTACAGTGTACCTCATCTATTTGATTGCAAAGAGCCGGCCACCACCATCTTGATTGAAGATCTAATACAAAATCTTGCGCGGTGTTATGTACCATCTAATTATTATCTTTTCTGAATTCTCCTAGACGTTTATACAGTGAGACTGGTCGTGGGATGTTTTATGAATAGTTTTTACTGTCTTGTCTGTAAGGATTTCTCAAAATCTCTATCATTATAATGAAATGTAGGCTTTTTTTAATGATGTGCTGTTAATTAATAAAATGTTGTAGGTATGTTAGGGAGTACTTTTTTGGGGTTAGGTTATTTATAACACCTCTAGAGATGTTTCTTTTTGTGATATATGCGAGTTTACTGCTTTGACAAGCAAAGTGTGAAGAAGAAATTTTAGATTGAAAAGCATAGTTGATGAATATGAGTTTTAAATCTATTAATATAGAGTCTAGGGGTTAGTGTAAAGTTTGAACTGCTATTCCTGTTATTGGTGGTGAAGGGGGCTATGGTGCATGCTCTGCTCCATAGCAGGTGTCATCTTTAAAGACTTGACATCTGCCACATTGGTGTAGCTATAGGGGTCGCAGTGGTTGCAATTGCGACTGGGCCCCTAAGTTAGGGGGCCCACGGGGCCCCCAGGTGACACAGAGTAAAGCCTGAGTGATTTACAATACCGGCTATGGGCGGCTAAGTAAGTTCACATAGGGTGGACCAGAGGCAGAGCGTGCATGCGTGAAGGCGCAGCCAGGAGAGGGAGTGGTCCCGCTCCCGTCTGGCAGAGTTGTACAGGCCGCCGGACGTAGAAAAGGTGAAGCTACGTGCACCGCGCTGGAGTGAGTGAGGTGAGGTGGCGCCGGCGGGATCTCTCTACAGTGTTCAAGGTGCCCAGCTGCTCCATTACCCTCTCTGCTGGTGGGTACCAGGCCAGCCACTGTACTGATGTGCATACTGCAGGGTTAGCTATGGGTGGGAACAGACCAGGCACCTTTGTTGATGGGTGGATGGCATGCCAGTCCTCAGTGCCCAGGCTTCAGAGCTGAGGACCCTCCCTCAGTATGGCAGAGCAGGGGTGTCCTGGATCTGACAGCAGGTTGGTGGCTGTGTTTATTGGTATGGTAGGGCACTGGTACGGCAGGCACTGCCCAGCTGCTAAGCTGATTGTTTGGCGCACTCTGCTTTGAAGGGGCAGCACCATCTCCTGGGGGCAGAGGGTCTTATGCTCATGCTCTTATGATGGGCATAGAATGGTTAATAACATACTAGTTCTGTCCTCTTGTCTGCAGAGCTGACACTCCTGTTCCTGAGGATGAGCATAAGCTGGGATTATCTTGGCTGCAGAGCTGAAATGTTTATTGCTGTACTGATGGGATATAGTGCATAGGTTTATGCCCTCCCTTGGCTGCAGAGCTGACTCTCCCTCTCCATGCCTGTGCCTATATTGATGGGAATGATAGTATATAGCCCTCCCTTGACTACAGAGCAGACACTCTCCCTCTCTGTGTTTGTGACTGTATTGATGGTAATGATATTATATAGCCCTCCCTTGGCTACGGAGCTGACACTCTACCTCTCCATGCCTGTGTCTATATTGATGGGTATGATAGTATATAGATGGTATTATTATTATTATTATTATTATGCAATTATTGGATTAAAATTTATTTTCTTGGTAGGCATGGTGGGCGTGCAGGGGTCTGGTGGTTTAGGAAACTGTATTGAGGGGCCCAAACTGAACTTTTGCACCAGGGCCCATGAGCCTATAGCTACTCCCCTGATCTGCCATAGATATATGGTGAATGTCTGGAAGGGGTTAAAATTGAAATAGTGACAAAGTTTCCAAAATGAATTGAATGTTATAGAGGTATTTCCATTGACATCCCATATAATCATAATTGCCATGTTCAAACCATCTTTTTTATTTGCGTTCATCATATTTGGGACTCCTGATGCAACTTTATCGCACATGTTTTCATACATCCGGAATTTCTTTTCAGGTTATACGTTGGGAGCTGCTTATAGCACATGCATTTAGTACAAAAAGATCATGCAAAAATTCCATAAAAAAATATGATGTACTGTACGTGGGCATATGCCTTTTTTCAAGCAGGGCAACAATGGATCCCTGCAGGACAAAAATTAGAGGCAACGAGGGAAACAATGCCAGACACAGAGTACAATGCAATTTAAAAAAATGCACCTCAAGGAGGAAAAAAATCTCTACAAGAAAACTCCTGTGTTTTCTGTATTTAATATGTTAAATAGAGTCCCATGCAACATCTGCCGCTGGCTTTGTTAGACTGCTACAAAAAAATGCCAGAAGGAAAAAAATATATGGTTTTCCATATATTAAGAGGTTGGTTTCTGTCCTTATCTTCATGATATTGGTATGAGTCACATAAGTTAAACCCTCCACCAATCATTAATCCTAGCAATAAGCAATAACATTACATAATGGTAACACTCCTTTAAAGAAAAAACAAACAAATGAATAAATCTAGTTTTGATATTGTTTAGTTCATCTATAGCTATTGCTGCCCTAGCCTACTGTAACTACTTTTACTATAATGCATAAAAGAAGCTTTAGCAACATAATCATTAATCATAAAGTGCTTCCAAAACAGCTAGAAATTGTCTATATTCACATGCAAATAAGCATTCTGCACATAATCCCTTCCTACCCAATAATCTACATATATCAAACATCTTATAATTTTATAGTATTGTCCTATATCCTTATTCGTTGACAGATTCAAGTTTCCACAGCTGACTTCTGTTGTTATTGGCTTAATGCTTTTTAAATCAGCTTGAAACCTGTCCATAATGGTGTAAGTTGGGGCTTTGGTTTTCTCTAGCCCCTGTTGATAGCGTAATACCTATTCTTCCATATTAAAATTATCATTCTATCTAAATATAGATTTATTATCAGCCTGTTGCTTTGTAGATTAAATGTATTGCATTTTAAAATCAACATTCCGTTATATATATATATATAAATATATATATATACACTCACCTAAAGAATTATTAGGAACACCTGTTCTATTTCTCATTAATGCAATTATCTAGTCAACCAATCACATGGCAGTTGCTTCAATGCATTTCGGGGGGTGGTCCTGGTCAAGACAATCTCCTGAACTCCAAACTGAATGTCAGAATGGGAAAGAAAGGTGATTTAAGAAATTCTGAGCGTGGCATGGTTGTTGGTGCCAGACGGGCTGGTCTGAGTATTTCAGAATCTGCTCAGTTACTGGGATTTTCACACACAACCATTTCTAGGGTTTACAAAGAATGGTGTGAAAAGGGAAAAACATCCAGTATGCGGCAGTCCTGTGGGCAAAAATGACTTGTGTATGCTAGAGGTCAGAGGAGAATGGGCCGACTGATTCAAGCTGATAGAAGAGCAACGTTGACTGAAATAACCACTCGTGACAACCGAGGTATGCAGCAAAGCATTTGTGAAGCCACAACACGCACAACCTTGAGGCGGATGGGCTACAACAGCAGAAGACCCCACCGGGTACCAGTCATCTCCACTACAAATAGGAAAAAGAGGCTACAATTTTGCACGAGCTCACCAAAATTGGACTATTGAAGACTGGAAAAATGTTGCCTGGTCTGATGAGTCTCGATTTCTGTTGAGACATTCAAATGGTAGAGTCCGAATTTGGCGTAAACAGAATGAGAACATGTATCCATCCTCTGATGGCTACTTCCAGCAGGACAATGCACCATGTCACAAAGCTCGAATCATTTCAAATTGGTTTCTTGAACATGACAATGAGTTCACTGTACTAAAATGGCCCCCACAGTCACCAGATCTCAACCCAATAGAGCATCTTTGGGATGTGGTGGAACGGGAGCTTTGTGCCCTGGATGTGCATCCCTCAAATCTCCATCAACTGCAAGATGCTATCCTATCAATATGGGCCAACATTTCTAAAGAATGCTATCAGCACCTTGTTGAATCAATGCCACGTAGAATTAAGGCAGTTTAAAAGGCAAAAGGGGGCTCAACACCGTATTAGTATGGTGTTCCTAATAATTCTTTAGGTGAGTGTATATATATATATATATATATATATATATATATATATATATATATTAACTTGATAGTTTTTTATCAATCTAATAATAAAGAACCAATGGTAATGGCTTTTTGTCCTAGTTTGTTTAGTGATTTTTGATGCATTTTTTTTAACAAACAATAAAATACTAAAATATTTTTACAAAAACACAATAAAAAAACACCACAGAACTCAACATCAACAATATTTAACAATGTTATACAGTATATCTTCCTTATACAATTGATCAGATTGCTTTTTCTTAAAGGCATATGCAGTGGTGCTTGAAAGTTTGTGAACCCTTCAGAATTTTTAGGGTTTTTTTGCATAACTTTGAACTTAAAAATATAACAGATTTTCAAATAAGTTCTAAAAGTAGATAAAGATAAATCAAACAAACAGGTCAAAATATTAGACTAGGTCATTTTACTTATTGAAGAAAATAATCCAATATCAAATGTCTATGAGAGGCAAAAGTATGTGAAGTTTGTGAACCTTTGCTTTTCAGTATCTTGTGCAGCAATAACTGTAACTATAAAAGTAATTGTTGATTAATCCTGCATATCTGCTTGGAAGCATTGTTGCATATTTCTCTGTACAAAACAGCTTCAACTTTGTTATGTCAGTGGGTTTCCTCCCATGAACTGCTCACTTTAGGCTCTTCCAATACATTTCTACTGGACTAATGTCAGAACTTTGACTTCTCCATTGCAAAACTTTAACTTCATTAAACATTCTTGGGTATAAAAATGGTTAAAATTCTGAAGGGCTCATAAACACCTCTGTATTTCATGGTGACAGAATATGCAGCTGCTAACAGACCATTATAGCAAGGGTCCAAGCTGTCACTGACCCCTTCCCTTTTGGGTCTAGGAGCTATATCTAGGGTTCGACTCCCCATAGCAGGGTGTTGAAATATTAACCTAAGGATCATAAAAAGGTAGTGGAGGAGAATTCTTTTGTGCTATCATTTGTTTAAAATCCTGGCACTATAATAGAGGATCAATTTTGATACCTGATATGAGTCTTACTCTCTCCCATTTGCAGAATAGATTAATGTTTTTTTTTTTCACTTTTTATTTGAAATCTACTGTTTATAGGTCTTCAATTTATAACATCTTTATTATTAGCAAAAATCTGCATAAATTTTTTATAAACTTATAAACACTATTTATTATGCAGTGTTCACCTTTCACATCCAAAGCTCCTATAAAATGCTGTAGATAATAAAGAAAGATTAATAAAAATAATTTGTAAAATGTTTCAAATGTATGAAGATTTACATTTTTGAAAAAACATATTGTAGGAGTTTTTTATTATTATTAAATAATACCCAATTATGTAAAAAAAATATTAAAAGTTTCTCTGCAATAAAAAAAATTAACCATGTAACTTTCCAGATTGTTCTTACAATATTCATATTATATTTACTTGATTACTATAATAACCATACATCTAATCATTAAGAACAGTGAGCATGTTTTAATAAAAAAAGGATAAAAAATAATCTATAAATATGCAAATCATTCCTGCCTCATAGATTACACATATTGCCTTAATCGCAAACTTATCAGTCTTAGGCTAAGTTCACACGAACGTGCGTGACCCGTGGCTGTATTGCGGCCCGCAAATCGCGGGCCGCAATACACGGCCACAGTTCCGTGTGAATTCCGCATCACGGATGCGGACCCATTCACTTCAATGGGTCCGCTAATCCGGAATCGCGGAACGGCCGCACGGGACGGGACCCCTCGGAAGCACTACGGAGTGCCTCCTGGGGTTACGTCCCGTTGTTCCGTTCCGCTAAAAGATAGAACAAGTCCTATCTTTTCGCGGAACGGCCGGATCGAGGACCCATTAAAGTGAATGGGTCCGCGATCCGATGCGGCTGACCTACGTCCGGCGAACAAGCATTGCGGCCCGCTATTTGCGGGCCGCTTCACAGGCACGGGTCACACACGTTCGTGTGAACCCGGCCTTATGCAAATGTGTTGAGACATACACATATTTCTTTAATAGATTACAGTGTAATAAACCATCACAGTACCTATACTTTTAAAAAATATATACTTACCCAAACTTTTAGTGAGCAAAAATATATTAAAGGGATTCTGTCATCAGAATTTAGGCCTATAACTAGTGTTAAGCGAACTTCTGTTTTAAGTTCGGCGTCTAAAGTTCGGCTTCCGGTTAGCGGAGAATCCCGATATGGATTCCGAATTCCGTTGTGGTCCGTGGTAGCGGAATCAATAATGGCCGATTATTGATTCCGCTACTACGGACCACAACGGAATTCGGAATCCATATCGGGATCCTCCGCTAACCGGAAGCCGTACTTTAGACGCCGAACTTAAAACAGAAGTTCGCTCAACACTACCTATAACCTAAACATATGGCGAGGTCACTACTAATACACAGAATCCTAAAGTGACCTTATCAAATGCGCCTGTAATCGGGGGGCCAAGGCAGGTTCTAGTGAAGTGCGCCGGCCGGCGCATGCGCACTTCGCATAACGAGGCCGCTGCCAGGAGTGAACGATGAACTGAGGTAGGCGGCTCTAATGGAAGGGAGGGCGGAGATTTCAATTCAGAGGGCGGCGCTGGGCACCGAAAGGAGGTGGCTGCAGCCGGGCACCCTGCATCGTGAGACGTCCCCTTGGACACATTTTGACGTGAGTGACAGGTTATATATAGAGTTGAGCGAACACCTGGATGTTCGGGTTCGAGAAGTTCCGCCGAACTTCCCGGAAATGTTCGGGTTCGGGATCCAAACTCGACCCGAACTTCGTCCCGAACCCGAACCCCATTGAAGTCAATGGGGACCCGAACTTTTTGGCACTAAAAAGGCTGTAAAACAGCCCAGGAAAGGGCTAGAGGGCTGCAAAAGGCATCAAAATGTAGGTAAATCCCCTGCAAACAAATGTGGATAGGTAAATGAATTAAAATTAAAATAAAATAAATAAAAATTAACCAATATCAATTGGAGAGAGGTCCCATAGCAGAGAATCAGGCTTCATGTCATAGCAGGGAATCATGCTTCATGTCACCCACCACTGGAACAGGCCATTGTCAGATATTTTTAGGCCCCGGCACCCAGACAGAGGAGAGAGGTCCCATAGCAGAGATTCAGGCTTCATGTCATAGCAGAGAATCAGGCTTCATGTCACCCAACACTGGAACAGGCCACTGTCAGATATTTTTAGGCCCCTGCACCCAGACAGAGGAGAGAGGTCCCATAGCAGAGAATCAGGCTTCATGTCATAGCAGATAGTCAGGCTTCATGTCACCCACCACTGGAACAGGCCATTGTCAGATATTTTTAGGCCCCAGCACCCAGACAAAGGAGAGAGGTCCCATAGCAGAGATTCAAGCTTCATGTCATAGCAGAGAATCAGGCTTCATATCACACAACACTGGAACAGGCCACTGTCAGATATTTTTAGGCCCCAGCACCCAGACAGAGGAGAGGTTCATTCAACTTTGGGTTGCCCCGCAATATAATGGTAAAATTAAAAAAAGAGGATTTAATGAGGAAGTGCCCTGGAGTACAAGAATATATGGTTAAGGGGAGGTAGTTATAAATGTCTAATCTGCACAAGGGATGGACAGGTCCCGTGGGATCCATGCCTGGTTCATTTTTATGAATGTCAGCTTGTCCACATTGGCTGTAGACATGCGGCTGCGTTTGTCTGTAATGACGCCCCCTGCCGTGCTGAATACACGTTCAGACAAAACGCTGGCTGCCGGGCAGGCCAGCACCTCCAAGGCATAAAAGGCTAGCTCTGGCCACATGGACAATTTGGAGACCCAGAATTGAATGGGGCCGAACCATCAGTCAGTACGTAGAGGGGTGTGCACACGTACTGTTCCACCATGTTAGTGAAATGTTGCCTCCTGCTAACACGTTCCGTATCAGGTGGTGGTGCATTAGCTGTGGCGTGTTGACAAAACTTTTCCACATCTCTGCCATGCTAACCCTGCCCTTAGAGGAGCTGGCCTTGACACAGCTGCGTTGGCGACCTCTTGCTCCTCCTCTGCCTTCGCCTTGGACTTCCACTTGTTCCACTGTGACATTTGGGAATGCTCTCAGTAGCGCGTCTACCAACGTGCGCTTGTACTCGCGCATCTTCCTATCACGCTCCAGTGTAGGAAGTAAGGTGGGCACATTGTCTTTGTACCGGGGATCCAGCAGGGTGGCAACCCAGTAGTCCGCACACGTTAAAATGTGGGCAACTCTGCTGTCGTTGCGCAGGCACTGCAGCATGTAGTCGCTCATGTGTGCCAGGCTGCCCAGAGGTAAGGACAAGCTGTCCTCTGTGGGAGGCGTATCGTCATCGTCCTGTGTTTCCCCCCAGCCACGCACCAGTGATGGGCCCGAGCTGCTTTGGGTGCCACCCCGCTGTGAACATGCTTCATCCTCATCCTCCTCCACCTCCTCCTCATCCTCGTCCTCCTCGTCCTCCTCGTCCTCCAGTAGTGGGCCCTGTCTGGCCACATTTGTACCTGGCCTCTGGTGTTACAAAAAACCTCCCTCTGAGTCACTTCGAAGAGACTGGCCTGAAAGTGCTAAAAATGACCCCTCTTCCTCCTGTTCCTCCTGGGCCACCTCCTCTTCCATCATCGCCCTAAGTGTTTTCTCAAGGAGACATAGAAGTGGTATTGTAACGCTGATAACGGCGTCATTGCCACTGGCCATGTTGGTGGAGTACTCGAAACAGCGCAACAGGGCACACAGGTCTCGCATGGAGGCCCAGTGATTGGTGGTGAAGTGGTGCTGTTCAGCAGTGCGACTGACCCGTGCGTGCTGCAGCTGAAACTCCACTATGGCCTGCTGACATAGCATGTGCAAGGTGGAGTTCCACCTGGTGGGCACGTCGCATATGAGGCGGTGAGCGGGAAGGCTGAAGTTACACTGTAGCGCAGACAGGCGAGCAGCAGCAGGATGTGAACGCCGGAAGCGTGCACAGATGGACCGCACTTTATGCAGCAGCTCTGACATGTCGGGGTAGTTGTGAATGAACTTCTGCACCACCAAATTCAGCACATGCGCCAGGCAAGGGATGTGCGTCAAACCGGCTAGTCCCAGAGCTGCGACGAGATTTCGCCCATTATCGCACACCACCAGGCCGGGCTTGAGGCTCACCGGCAGCAACCACTCGTCGGTCTGTTGTTCTATACCCCGCCACAACTCCTGCGCGGTGTGGGGCCTGTCCTCCAAACATATGAGTTTCAGAATGACCTGATGACGTTTACCCCGGGCTGTGCTGAAGTTGGTGGTGAAGGTGTGTGGCTGACTGGATGAGCAGGTGGAAGAAGAGAAGGAGGAAGCTGAGTAGGAGGAGGAGGCTACAGGAGGCAAAGAATGTTGCCCTGCGATCCTTGGCGGCGGAAGGACGTGCGCCAAACTGCTCTCCGCCTGGGGTCCAGCCGCCACTACATTTACCCAGTGTGCAGTTAGGGAGATATAGCGTCCCTGGCCGTGCTTACTGGTCCACGTATCTGTGGTTAGGTGGACCTTGCCACAGATGGCGTAACGCAGTGCACACTTGATTTTATCGGATACGTGGTTGTTCAGGGAAGGCACGGCTCTCTTGGAGAAGTATTGGCGGCTGGGAACAACTTACTGTGGGACAGCAAGCAACATGAGCTGTTTGAAGCTGTCTGTGTCCACCAGCCTGAATGACAGCATTTCATAGGCCAGTAGTTTAGAAATGCTGGCATTAAGGGCCAGGGATCGAGGGTGGCTAGGTGGGAATTTACGCTTTCTCTCAAATGTTTGTTAGATGGAGAGTTGAACGCTGCCATGTGACATGGTTGAGATGCTTGGTGACGGAGGTGGTGGTGTTGGTGCTACATCATCTGTTTGCTGGGCGGCAGGTGCTAACGTTCCTCCAGAGGCGGAGGAAGAGGCCGAGGTGGCAGCAGCAGAAGAGGTAGCAGGGGGAGCCTGAGTGAGTTCCTTGTTTTTAAGGTGTTTACTCCACTGCAGTTCATGCTTTGCATGCAGGTGCCTGGTCATGCAGGTTGTGCTAAGTTTCAGAACGTTAATGCCTCGCTTCAGGCTCTGATGGCACAGCGTGCAAACCACTCGGGTCTTGTCGTCAGCACATTGTTTGAAGAACTGCCACGCCAGGGAACTCCTTGAAGCTGCCTTTGGGGTGCTCGGTTCCAGATGGCGGTGGCCAGTAGCAGGCGGAGTCTCTTGGCGGCGGGTGTTCTGCTTTTGCCCACTGCTCAGTCTTTTGCTACGCTGTTGGCTCGATCTCACCACTGCCTCTTCCTCCAAATTCTGAAAGTCAGTGGCACGACCTTCATTCCATGTGGGGTCTAGGACCTCATCGTCCCCTCCATCGTCTTCCACCCAGTCTTTCTCCCTGACCTCCTGTTCAGTCTGCACACTGCAGAAAGACGCAGCAGTTGGCACCTGTGTTTCATCATCAGAGACGTGCTGAGGTGGTATTCCCATGTCCTCATCATCAGGAAACATAAGTGGTTGTGCGTCAGTGCATTCTATGTCTTCCACCGCTGGGGAAGGGCTAGGTGGATGCCCTTGGGAAACCCTGCCAGCAGAGTCCTCAAACAGCATAAGAGACTGCTGCATAAGTTGAGGCTCAGACAGCTTCCCTGATATGCATGGGGGTGATGTGACAGACTGATGGGCTTGGTTTTCATGCGCCATCTGTGCGCTTTCTGCAGAAGACTGGGTGGGAGATAATGTGAACGTGCTGGATCCACTGTCGGCCACCCAATTGACTTATACCTGTACCTGCTCAGGCCTTACCATCCTTAGAACGGCATTGGGCCCCACCAAATATCTCTGTAAATTCTGGCGTCTACTGGGACCTGAGGTAGTTGGTTCACTAGGACGTGTGGCTGTGGCAGAACGGCCACATCCTCTCCCAGCACCAGAGGGTCCACTAACACCACCACGACCATGTCCGCGTCCCTTACTAGATGTTTTCCTCATTGTTACCGTTAACCACAATAAGAAAAAAATTATTTGGCCCAATGTATTGAATTCTAATTCAGGCCTTTTTTTTACAGGCACCTAACACTATCTGGCTATCTATTTAGGTACCATATTACACTAATACAGGCACAGCAGTAGCAACAGATTTAGCTGAATATAAATTGTAGGCCTAGTATTCAGGCGGTGGATGACAGGTATACGTTTACGGACAGAATTAGACTTGGAGATGCACGGTAGCGTTTGAAGTTATTGAGAATGACCCTATCCGCACCTTCAATCTATTATACCCTTTTATGGATAGATTTAAACTTGGCCTGAAACAGCAGAAAACAATTATTTAGGGAATTGCTAAGTTGGGAATTGTATTCAACCCATAACAAAAACTGTGCTTTGACAGACACTAAATAACTTTACCAGCCACAGCAGTAACCACAGATTTAGCCGAATATATATTGTATGCCTAGTATTTAGGCGGTGGATGACAGGTATACATTTACGGACAGAATTTGACTTGGTGATGTACGGTAGCGTTGAAGTTATTGAGAATGACCCTATCCGCCCCTTCAATCTAATATACCCTTTTATGGATAGATTTAAACTTGGCCTGATACAGCAGAAAACAATTATTTAGGGAATTGCTAAGTTGGGAATTGTATTCAACCCAGAACAAAAACTGTGCTTTGGCAGACACTAAATAACTTTGCCAGGCACAACAGTAACCACAGATTTAGCTGAATATAAATTGTAGGCCTAGTATTTAGGCGGTGGATGACAGGTATACGTTTACGGATAGAATTAGACTTGGTGATGCACGGTAGCGTTTGAAGTTATTGAGAATGACCCTATCCGCACCTTCAATCTAATATACCCTTTTATGGATAGATTTAAACTTGGCCTGATACAGCAGAAAACAATTATTTAGGGAATTGCTAAGTTGGGAATTGTATTTCAACCCAGAACAAAATATATCCTTTGCCAGACAGCAGACAGTATTACAATTGGCTAGCCACAGCTGAAACACCAGATTTAGGGTACTGCTATTTTGCCAATTGTATTTCACCCCTCAATAAAATAGCAAGCACAGCCAAGCCCATGATGTAGGATATATTAAAAAAAAAAAACACTATTGATGGTTAAATGGACTTGGTGGCAGCTTGTGCTGGCGCACCACAAGACACAAAATGGCTGCCGATCACCCCAGAAAAAAGTGACTGAAAAACGCTCTGGGCAGCCTTAAAACAGTGAGCAATTGAATAGCAGAGGTTGTATGATACACAGCTGTACATCGATCACTTCAGTAAGTAAATCACTGCCTAATCTCGCCCTAACAGCAGCAGCTGCATTCTATCCCTACACTGATCAGAGCAGAGTGAAGTGCGGCGCTACGTGACTCCAGCTTAAATAGAGGCTGGGTCACATGCTGCACTGGCCAATCACAGCCATGCCAATAGTAGGCATGGCTGTGATGTCCTCTTGGGGCAAGTAGTATGATGCTTGTTGATTGGCTGCTTTGCAGCCTTTCAAAAAGCGCCAAGAAAGCGCCGAACACCGAACCCGATCCCGGACTTTTACGAAAATGTTCGGGTTCGGGTCCGTGTCACGAACACCCCAAAATTCGGTACGAACCCGAACTATACAGTTCGAGTTCGCTCATCCTTAGTTATATAAACCTGTTTTATATGATTATAGAGCCACAGGCGCATTTGATAAGGTCACTTCAGGATTCTGTGTATTAGTAGGGACCTCGCCATATGTTTAGGTTATAGGCCTAAATTCTGATGACAGAATCCCTTTAAACAGTAATTTTAAATAGAGATATGGATTTGTCTGGTAGACCAAAATCTGGTTATGTCATTCTGCCAATGGAAATAAAAGTGTATTCCAGCTATTGGAAGCCATTACCCTAGTTGAAGCCTTTCCCCTGATAACGAACCTCTAAAAAAAGTCAGGCAGCATGTTGTCATAAGATTACCTACTGACTAAAAAATAGAGCATAATGCACTAAAAGTAATTATCCCCTGACCACTCTGGGACCAACAGACTAGATCCTTCAATGGGCATGATCATATGAACAAATTACTATGCCAAACCATAAATAGTCCTTGAATAGGCACTTTAAGTAATTTGAAAATATGCAAATAAAAATAACCAGTATGAATATTTCCTTTGAACTAAGCAGTTGTATGGGTGACTCATGATCCCAGTTCTCAGCTGCCGCACGCCAAGGCAATCTCTATAAGACAGGTCCTAACACTAAAGCTCACCTGTTGGATGCCATAACAGCGACCATGAAATGCAGGAAGTGCAGGTCCCACATGCATGCTGGGCCCCTGTTGATCCATATCTGTGTGGAGCCAAAATGGCCTTCATGGAATCCAGGGACTACAAATACCAGCATGCATGCTGAGCAGACTATATACTCATGCTAATTAAAATCAGCCTGTGAGGCAGAAGAGGCTAAGGGAGTGCACGACCCTGTCTACAGGAGTAGGCCACCACTCCCATATATAATACTACAAACCAAAAAGGGGGAGGGGTCAGCACATCCCAATGCGCAGGTGCACGTCGCTAGTGTGGCTGCAAATATACATCTGACAAACACATAGGGCAACAGCACTCTACAAACCAAAGGTAGAGTACAAAAGTATATTACATAGTAAATGCTATGCTAATAACTTAGAGATGCTTGGCAAATAAATTTTGTACAAAATCATTTGAGCCCGTCTGCCGCATTTTGTACAAAAATGTATTTGCTAAGCATCTCTAAGTTATTAGCATAGCATTTACTATGTAATATACTTTTGTATTTTACTTTTGGTTTACTTATGTGTTTGTCAGATGTATATTTGCAGCCACACTAGCGACGTGCACCTGCGCATTGGGATGTGCTGACCCCTCCCCCTTTTTGGTTTGTAGTATTATATATGGGAGTAGTGGCTGACTCCTATAAACAGGGTCGTGCACTCCCTTAGCCTCTTCTGTCTCACAGGCTGATTTTAATTAGCATGAGTATATAGTCTGCTCAGCATGCATGCTGGTATTTGTAGTCCCTGGATTCCATGAAGGCCATTTTGGCTCCACACAGATATGGATCAACAGGGGCCCAGCATGCACGTGGGACCTGCACTTCCTGGATTTTATGGTCGCTGTTTTGGCACCCAACAGGTGAGCTTTAGTGTTAGGACCCGTCTTATAGAGATCGCCTTGGCATGCGGCAGACTGTCTCAAATGATTTTGTACAAAATGTATTTGCTAAGCATCTCTAAGTTATTAGCATAGCATTCTCAATGTAATATACTTTTGTACTTTACTTTTGGTTTCTAGAGTGCTGTTGCACTATGTGTTTCCCAGTTCTCCGCTGTTCGCCTACTAAATGGTTGTTACTTGGTCTTAGAGTCCTAGCCCTTCACATATTACTATTACACTGTTGACTCTGCATTGATATCTATAAATATTCTTCTTATTCCTATACAATCAATACAACCAACTACACACAAGCAAGGTAATTTATCATATGTAGTTCAACATAGCAAAGTTTAGAAACACCTATATATTGATTGGACTAAACATCATCTCTGCAAGTATATAGTTAAGCATAGGATCTGCAGCCTATTCAAAGCTTAAAGGGGTTTACAGTGCCATAATATTGATGACCTATCCTCAGGATAGGTCATCAATATCAGATAAGCTAAGAGAAGACTTATACCACTCTCTCAGATCAACCGTTTGTAGGGGTCATGGGGCTCATACAAGTGCTCCCTCTTCTAAGTTTAATGCACAACCCCTTTAACACTCTAAACTGTCAAGTATTTCCAACTCATCTGGCAATCCAGACATTGAAATGGCCATGTACAGTATATAAATATATAACACACTAACATATTTTGTATTAGTATCCACAATCACATGATCACAAATTATTAAAACCAATCAAAAACAAGTTTCATTTTTACATAGGGAGTTGGTATAACTCCCATAGCACAACATGAGCCTCTGATAAAGCAAAATTCTACTATGAGATTTCCAACCCTCAAAACACTATGAAAATACTCCAAAGTGAAGGTATCAATGGTCTAAAGTGTAATCTGCATGCTCAGACAAGAAACATGTCTAACACAACAACAAATAGCAGGGAAGTGCTATAATGATAAAGTGCATCTGTGGAAAAAACAGCAAATAATACCAATAAGCATGCAAAAATAATAATTAAACAGTAAAAAATCTAATAAAATAAAGAGGGTTGAGAAGTCTCAAATAGAAGGTGTTGTGGGTGTAAAGCCCACACCTATCACAGCTGCCATAGGCTCAGGGGTAAGACATCCGTGTGCTTTCTGCATCCGTATGTTCATTCTGCAAAGGATAGAACACGTCTTATTCTTGGCTACGAATGCAGACCACAGACCTATTGAAGTTAAAGGGTCCACATAAAAAACAGATCCAACACAGATGTCACACAGACATCTGTATTTTGTGGTTCCACATTTTGCAGACCACAAAATACATACGGTTGTGTGAATTCACCCTTATTATGAGAGGTATTTTCCTACTGCTTATCTAAAATAAAGAAGCCATTTGGCTAGTTAAAAAATTAGAAGCTTATGTATTACATAATTTGCTACTGTAACAATGGAAGATGTTCTTCTGCAACTAAACCTCATGATTTCTTGGAGCACCTTCCTTTTTTGCTGCAATCTTCCTGGCTAAGCATTTTTACTCGCATATTTTTCCATGTGATCTTCACTGACTATATAGTAGTGAGCGGATTTGAAGCATGTAATTATATATATATTTTTTTAAATCAATTTTTATTGATATACAGATGTGTTCAAAATAATAGCAGTGTGTTTAAAAAAGTGAATAAAGCTCAAAATCCTTCTAATAGCTTTTATTTCTATACACACAAATGCATTGGGAACACTACACATTCTATTCTAAATCAAAACATGAAGAAAAATATATCAAACTTGTGTTGTTCCTCTAAAAAAATGTAAGAAAAGTGAATATTAGACTGTTCAAAACAATAGCAGTGTTTGTATTCTTCTTTACAAACTCAAACATTCACTATATAAACAGAAAAATGCTTGAACATTTTGCTTTCCTTTGAATCACTTAACTAATATTTAGTTGTATAACCAATGTTACTGAGAACCGCTGTACATCTGTGTTGCACCTGTGAACAGGTATTCCAGCCTAGGATAATTGGACTACGTTCCACAGTTCTTCTCTATTTCTTGGTTTTGCTTCAGAAACTGCATTTTTTATGTCACCCCACAAGTTTTCTATTGGATTAAGATCCGGGGATTGGGCTGGCCACTCCATAACGTCAATCTTGTTGGTCTGGAACCAAGATGTTGCACATTTACAGGTGTGTTTGGGTTCGTTGTCTTGTTGGAACACCCATTTCAAGGGCATTTAGTCTTTAGCATAAGGCAGCATGACCTCTTCAAGTATTCTGATGCATTCAAACTGATCCATGATCCCTGGTATGTGATAAATAAGCCCAACACCTTAGTATGAGAAACATCCCCATATCATGATGCTTGCGCCACCATGCTTCACTGTCTTCACAGTGTACTGTGGCTTGAATTCAGTGTTTGGGGGTCATCTGACAAACTGTCTCGGGCCACTAGACCCAAAAAGAACAATCTTACTTTCATCAGTCCACAAAATGTTTCCCTTTAGGCCAGTCAATGTGCTCTTTAGCAAATTGTAACCTCTTCAGCACATGTCTTTTTTTTTCAACAGTGGGACTTTGCGGGGGCTTCTTGCAGATAGCTTGGCTTCACATAGGTGTCTTCTAATTATAACAGCACTCATAGGTAACTTTAGACCTTCTTTGAGCTGATTGTTGGCTGAGTCCTTGCCATTTTGATTATTCTTCTATCCATTTGAATGGTAGTTTTTCGCTTTCTTCCACGTCTTTCAGGTTTTGGTTGCCATTTTAAAGCATTTGCGATTATTTTAGCTGAGCAGCCTATCATTTTCTGCACTTCTTTATATGTTTTCCCCTCTTCAATCAACTTTTTAATCAAGGTACTCTGTTCTTCTAAACAATGTCTGAAACAACCCATTTTCCTCAGAATTTCAGAGAGAAATTCACTGTAACCAGCATGTACAACATTTGCTGCCTTCCTTGCTTAAATAAGGCCAATAATTGCCACCTGTTTTTCAAAGAATGAATGACCTCACTAAATTAACTCCACACTGCTATTATTTTGAACATGCCCCTTTCAATAAGTGATTGAATTCCACAGAATCAGCAGCATGCATGGCATGACTGTTGGGTCTGTTGGATTTCTATTACTCTACTACACCTGCTAGTAAATTATTTGCCATGTAGACATATCATTTCTGCCAAAAACAGTGATTGATCAGGTTAGTGATGTCTGACTGCTATTATTTTGAACACAACTGTACATTGACTATGTCGTCATTGCCATAACAATATTTTTAACTTTAAGGGTCCATTTCTTCTGAAATAACTAAATTATTTAGTAGAGATGAGCAACCTTCCCAAAATTTTGTTTAATGACCAATTCAGTCAGATTTGATTCAGTTTTAATAAATTGTGCCTGAACAAAAGTGCCCACACTGCCTTGAAAAGTCATATATGACACTTTTCTCTGTCTTCTGATCTGTAAAATGGTGGGTACCACTTTGAGTAATTTGTGTAGGATGAATCACAAATGTTTTAGATTTGTTGATATTAGAATCTTTTTGGGAATCCATAACAAAATTGATTTGTGTGGAATTTATCTGGTCATCTCTATTATTTAGGTCTATATTTAGAATCTTATATTGAGAAAAAAAGAGGCATCAACTAATATGAGATAAAACCACTTAACAATGAGACTTTCTTTAAGTTCATAAAATGATATTGGGAAACAGGTCATTATTGTCATTTGTTTTTTTTTAGAATACAAGCAGTTACTGGTAAGAAGACTACCAATTAAATCTCTATTTTTATTGATTTAGTTCCTGTGATGTTGGGCCGAAAGAAAAAATGCACAAAAACAATGGTCTCAATAGACATTTTCTTTACTAATGGAGGTATTTAGTTAATTATTAATGAATATGAATGTACATAGAAGTTGTGATTATGTGAAACTCTATTCAGAATGCTTAATAACGCTAAGACATCCATTATATATATGCTTGGATTCACTTATGAAATGGTTTCCTATGTGATTTAGAAGTGACAAATTGCATAGACGCTGTGTCTTGTTGTGCACACCTGGGGAACAAGACTACATTCTAATCCAAGCAAGATTTTTTTATTTTATTCTTTAAGTGTGGTTTGGAAGAAGCCCAGCACCATATGGTGCAAACCTACAACTGTCACTTTCCTTACAAATATGCCTCCATAGGGCTATGTTTGTCAATGGCAATGTTTTCTGCTTACAGTAGCCCTGTTCCTACTTAGCAACTGGGAATCAAACTGCTCTAAAGAAAAATAAACAAAGACTAGAAATAGCCTTTTTACTGTTGTAAACATTTTCTATTCCTTGAGTTGGTAAAATCCATGATAAAATAAATGTTAAAAATTGGATTTCTGTTACCAGGGATCAGTACATTGTGAGAGTTAAAAAGTGTAAAATGAACTATGTATATAAACGCAATATGAAATAACTTGAAAGCTAAGTTAAGTATATACAAAATTACTAAACTTTTTTAGCCACATTTCAACAACCTATTTGCCTAAACACCAAGGCCCCTTCTAACTGTTGAACAGTAGGGCTTCTAGAAGTCAAACTCCCTATTCATCAGATATTGTCGATCTATTTTGAGGATAGGCCATCACTTTTTAAGTCACAGAAAACCCCTATAATATATAAATACCTATAATTTACCAATGAATATGTACACTTCAATAGCCTTCCTTTTCTCAAGGACACATAGGCATACAGTAGGGTTATAGTGCATATATATGAAACTGACACTGTAGATCACAAATTTATTATATAATAGCACATTATATGACAATTTGATATATTGATAAATTGAGCTTTTCTCTCTCTCTCTCTCTCTCTCTCTCTCTCTCTCTCTCTCTCTCTATATATATATATATATATATATATATATATATATATATATGCAACCAAGATAATGGAGGGAATGGGTACATTGCAGTACCGATAAAGTTTATCAAACAAGGTTTTGGGGGGTTTGGGAAACAGATTGCTTAGGGGTGGCCTAATTACAAAGTATACATTTATGAATGGAAAGTACTGGGTTCAAGTTACTAATCATCTTTCTAAAGGAAATAAGCTTCAAAATTAGCTTAGATGGATATTTTTTTTTGCTTTAAAATAAACTCTGCTGCAACTAGATAAGTTTGAGTCACTGACCACGTTCAAGAAGGGTTAGGATATTTTTTTTTCAAAAGAATAACATTACAACTACAAGATATATATGCAAAATATTTGGAAAAGGGATTTATTCTGTGAGTATTTGCCTTGCTCTGGATCAACATGGTTGGTTTAGACTAGATTGGTCTGTAACCTTTTTTAATCTTATCGACTACATAAACTATATAAAGCATTTTCCATTAGGTTGGCATAGACATTGATCCATAATTGATTTTTGTATTTATACGCTTTTTGTGTTGTACGCTATGAATACAAACAAGTCAGATAACATCAAAAATTTTACATTCACCCCTATTACTATAAACTTATTTACAAACAGCAAAATTTGACATTGTACAATAAAAAAGGTAATGCTATGAAGAGAATTTTGAAGTCCATGAGTTGTGTTGGTGTTAAATGTCAACAGCTGTTCACAAGCATAATAGAGTTGTCCTTCTAAATGACACTGAGTGCTAATTTTATTATTTCATAATTTGAGTGGTTTCTGGCAAGCGATGCAGTGGGCTGGTGAGACAAGGTCACTTTAGAGCAGACCTTTACTAGCCAAAAATAGTCTGAAGACTAGAAAACTTAAATTGTCCCAATGGTCTCACTAAATGCTAGTATCCATAGTTTTCACAATCAAGGGGGTCAAATACTGTACTTTTCTTTAAGGCCCTATTAGACTGACAGGCCCTTATTTCCTTCTTGGGAGACTTGCAGGGTATATTTATGACTGTTACTGACATTTGATTTGGGTGAATCAAAGTATTTAAAAAAGAGTTTGATCTCATTTTTTTCCAATTACACCCCATTTAGAATTTTTTCCAGCTCCTTACTACATTTCATGCAATAGTTAAAAATTTTAAAAGTACAACTTTTCCTGCAAATTAATCACCCTTGTATGGCTAAGTGAACCGAAAAGTGTTAATGAGGTTGTCCAGGATTAGAAAAACATGGCTACCTTCTTTCAGAAACAGCACCGCACCTGTCTATGGTTTGCGTCTGGTATTGCATCTCAGTTCCATTGAAGTGAATGGGGCTTAGCTACAATACCACACACAACCTATGGGCAGGAATAAAACAGCAATGTTTTTCTAATCCTTGTTAAACCCCTTTAAAAGGAATCTTAAATTGAGAAGCATGGGAGCCTTCAGAAAGCCCAAGGCAGCCATAAAAACCAAATGGCTCCTATAATCTCTTTGGGGACATTCAGTCATTAGAGGGTGCCCCTCCTCTAAATGATCACTTATGTCATGGTCACGATTAACCATGGCATCTAAGTAGTTAAATGACATTGATCAAAGATGTCTCCAATTATGGGCACTGCCGGGGGATGTCTGCTTCATAAAACAGCAGGCCTACGCTGACTATGATGCTGGATCAACTCCTGAGCTGATGACATTTTTAAAGATCTGACATATGCTGAACATGTACAGTGGATTGCAAAAAGGTTAACCATAAATCTATATTTCACTTAAATATAGTTTATTGGTGTATTGTGTTATTTTATGTAATTGCTCATTTTAATTATACCAAGACATATAATAAGTAAAAATAAAGTAGACCAGCTGATTTGTAGTATAAGGTTAAGATACTGTATTTCTGGATTATATCCAACTGTTAACAGAACTACAGTGCTCATTGACGTCAGAAAGCCCTTTGTATAATTACAATTAATATTGTGCTACATCATGAATTTGTCTTCCTAATCACTTGTTGTTAGGGCTTTCTTGACAAGGATTATATTGGTTATTAAGATCTCTTGAGGTCCACTGATTCCAGCAAAATCATAAGAGGCAATTATAGCCTTCTTACCTCCAGGATTCTGTACATCACTTGTATGCGAAGGATAATGCACCATTGTGACTTTGTTCTTAATAGAATCTTACAGGGAAGAACAAAGCCTTCTAGATTGCATTGTAATCTATAACCTTCACATCATTTATTTTCCCTGCTTTGGACCTAGAGGGCTTTTTAATATGTGAAAATCTATCTGGCAAAACAAAAAAAGTTTCTAATGTGAATGCTCTGGGATTAGAGTAAGTTCCCCCCGGCATGTTGCTGCTCTCACATACATGTGGTGTATGCTATCTAAATCTATTGGACACTTAGTGTTGTATTAAGATGTGACTAATTTATCATAATAATATAATTATATACAGATATGTCATATATGTATTCTATAAATATAAAACTAATTTAATTGCTTCAATACAAACATAATCTTAATTTGTTGGAGCAGAAATGGTTATTATAATGGTTGTTTGGTAGTGATGCCATTGGTTAGATTCAGTAAGGACTGCAGGAAGTCCCCTTATGTTTTATATTAGTATTTTTAAGTCTGGAAACCTTTTACTATAACCCTGTTATGCACAATATTATTACATTGCACTCAACTTGTATCTTCTGATATGCAGTAAAGCTACAGTAGGTCAAAAGATAACATCAATGGCTATGAAAGTTTCACTGCTAGAGCACTGTCAAAACATTTTAGCCACTGCCAATCCTATAGGCCCCTATCATTGTTACCCTGTAATGTGATTATTTCCCCCCAAACTATAAATATACAGTAGATATTGGTACATTAATATGGTATCTTCTTAGAAGTTAAGTAGGCAGCATATCCTGTCTGGTGTGGGAGTATTGTTTTACACACCAGACATCTGCCAGCAGTGTCTGTGATTGGAGGCAACTCCCGACATGACCTTCAAATGCTATAGTCGATTATGCATATGGCTTCTGAGCAGTCACTTGGAGGAAGACCAATGCCCACCCCCCAACAAGAGCCATTTGGTTGCTATGACAGCCTGCTATAGTAAAGTTCTAATCAAATCTAAACAACATCAGGCAGGACTTAATACAAACAATTTAGCAATCTAATGATCAATGATTAAAACTTCTAGGGGGCTAAAAATAAACTTAAGGAAAAAGTAAATAAATAAAAATAAATAAGCCAAATCACTAATCACCCCTCGTTCCACATTTTACAAAAATAAAAATAAAAAACTTAACTGATAATACCACTTAAAAATTGCCAAAGTATTAAAATATAATGCGTGTATTTATTTTGCATATGAATGTTGTAATAAAAAAAAATGAAAATGAAAATGAAAAAAAAAAAGTTATTAAAAAGTTGTCAAAAAGCTGTGCACACCTAAAGTGGTATCAATAAAAGCTACAGATTGCCCCTTATATACCGGTAGTTCTATAGACAAAAATATAATAAAGTTATGGGTTTCAGAATATGGTAAAGCAAATAATTTTATGTTCAAAATAAAAAAATTTAAAGTATAGCAATACAAAATTTATATAGTTTTTGTTTTGATTCAGTGATCATACTGACCCACAGAATAAAGGTGTCATTTTTATTGCCCTAAATATGAAACCTATGAAATTATGGCAGAATTGAGTTTTTCTTCAGTTCCATCCCATTAAAACTTACAGCTTCCCAATTTACTGTAAGCAATAATAAATAGTGATGGATGAACATCGGCTGGGATGGTTCGCGAACGCGATCGCGCTAACACAATCAAATGTTCGCAAACAGCAAGTTTGCGGTTGGCCCCATTCACGTTAATGGCAGGCGAACGTAAAAAACCTTCAGCTCATATTTGCAGCCACCAAATACTTAGTAGAAGTGCACAAATAGTCCCACAACATGGACAGTGACATACTAGAAGGGGATCAATGATAAATATTTCAACAAAAAATATGTATCTTAAAGAGAACCTTTCACTAGAATAAAAAATCTAAACTAAGCATATAGACATGGAAAGCGGCGCCCAGGGATCTCCCTGCACTTACTATTATCCCTGGGCGCCGCTCCGTTCTCCCGGTATAGCCTCCGGTATCTTCATATGTTCGGCTCAACTGGGTGGAGCCTGCTGACATCTCCTTCTCCCAGGCTGTAGCGCTGGCCAATCGCAGCGCTCAGCTCTCAGCCTGAGAGGTTTTTTTTATCTTTTTTTCTAAGTGCAGGGAGATCCCTGGGCGCCGCTCTCCATGTCTGTATGCTTAGTTTAGATTTTTTATTCTAGTGAAAGGTCCTCTTTAATCAGGAAATTCTCTGAAATGTGCCTTGTTAGAGCCTAGAAATTTTTTATTTTAGGCCAAGGGAGTACGGGCCTTAAAAATTAGGCATTCACCTGACATAAAAGAAATTCTGATTATGTGGTTTGAGGTACATTCTTCGGTCAATGGATAAAATTTTTACTGTAGGCCACTGGACTACAGGCCCCAAACATTAGGCATTCGCCGGACAGAAAAGATCAAGTGATTATGTGGCCGGAGGTTTATTACACGGTCAAAGGATATCAATTGTACTGCAGGCCAATACAAATACAGGTAAACTACATATGCTTAAAAGAACTAAAAATATATAATTGAATTAAAAACATGGCTAACGAAATACCCCCTCTTGAAAAAAAAACTAATGATAATAGTTGAAATTTGTCACTGGTGTTGAATTCCTCCGAGGCTCCAAATATTATGCATTCACCGTACAGAAAAGAACAAGTAAGTATGTGGCTGGAGGTAGATTACACGGTCATTGGATATCCATTTTATAGCAGGCCAGTGGAATACAGGCCCCAAAATTTATGCATTCAGCGGACAGAAACAAACAAGTAAGTATGTGGCTGGAGGTAGAATACATGGTCATTAGATATCAATTTGAGCCACTGATCGACCTGTGACTGCAAAGCTGAAAGGAGTACAGGACTGGAGTGGCTCTTGGCTTCCAGGCACAACAGCCGTAGCACAGCATGGCAAAGTCTCACCTGGCACGTCAAATAGGTTCTGGGGAGCTTGGGGGGTGCATCAGAAGAGGCGGTAGTAGTGGGAAAGGAGGAGTCAGCTGAGGAGGAGATGGGGGATGGAGTAGGAGGAGGAGAAGAAGAGGCAGGCTTGCATGTAATCCGTGGCGGTAACACCAAATCCACGCGGGTTCAACGGGTTGCATGCTTGATAGCAGTCAGAAGGTTCACCCAGTGGGCAGTAAATGTTAAGCACCTTTCCTGCCTGTGTTTGCTAGACCACGTGTCTCTGGTCAGATGTATCTTGGCACCGGTTATCCGGCATCATCATCTTTTTATGCTCGAACATTTGGGCCATGGAAGCCTGCCTTTTGCCAGATGAACGCGACGACGGCACGGTGGAAGGTGGAGTAGAGGACAAATGGGAATAGAGAGGATAAGGAGAAGAGGTAGGACGTGGGGCGCCAGGAGTGTGGCTTTGTGGGTTCTGATGGTGTTGCTCCCACTGGGCTCGGTGGTGGGAGGCCAGGAGCCTTTTTAAGGCGGTTGTCCCTAGGTGAGTGTTGGGCTCACCGCGACTTATGCGTTGACAGCACAGGCTGCAGATGGCAACACTCTTGTCAGCAGCAGACAAGTAAAAAAAAACACACACTGCGGAGCCATGTGCCAGCGTCCTGGGAGCGCCAGATGTAACCGTGCCTGGTGGATGGCTCATTCCAGATACATTAGCATATGCTTTTTGCCTCCTGTGCACTGTAAGTTCTGCCTGCCTCTCCTCCTCCTCCATATCTGCTGCTCCGTCTCTTCCTCTGAACTCCCCTCCTTTTCCTCTCTTGTGGGCACCCATGTGACGTCCATCGACACATCATCATCATCACCTTCACCACCACTGACATTAGAGACCTCAGAGCAGGCAGCAACATTGGGGACCACCCTCCTTTGACTGATCTGGGTACTGTCGTCAGACTGCTGGGTGGAGACCGTTGATACCTCCTCTTCCTGATCCGATGAATAGAATGGCTGCGCATCGGTAAGGTCTTGAAATAATTCCTCTGACTCGAGCGGAGGGGATATGGTGGTGGTGGCGTCTTTGGGGATGCACACAGCAGAGAGTGAAGATGGTGCAGATAGAAAGGATGAGGAGGGTGCAGAAGCGGAAGGCTGAGTGAGCCACTCAACCAACTCTGGTGTGTCCTTTGACGTGCACCTGCCCGATCCCTACCACCCGTGGGGAATGGCCTGCCTCTTCCTGTGCCTGTCATTTTCAAAATTACCCTGTGACAAAGTCCCTGTAGAAGAACACTATTTGTGGAAGAAGAGCACTATTTGTGGAAGAAGGTATATCACACCCCTGCCTCAATCACTTTTTTGGGGGGGCAACTCGTATATCACACCAATTGAAATTGCTTGTTCCAATAGCGTTTGTCACTCTGTGTAGCTGCGGTAACGCAGCAGAATCGCACACAAATGCTGCACTACCCAAATGCACTATATAGAAAGTATATTATTGGTATATCACACCCCTGCCTTAATCAGTATTTTTGGGGGGCAACTGGTATATCACACCAGTTGAAATTATTAGTTCAAATAGCGTTTGTCATTCTGTGTAGCTGCGGTAACGCAGCAGAACCGCAAACAAATGCTGCACTACCCAAATTCACTATATAGAAAGTATATTATTGTATATCACACCCCTGCCATAATCACTTTTTTTGGGGGGGCAACTTGTATATCACATCAGTCGAAATCATTTGTTCCAGTAGCGTTTGTTACTCTGTGTAGCTGCGGTAACGCAGCAGATCCGCAAACATATGCTGTACTACCCAAATGCACTATATAGAAAGTATATTTTTGGTATAACTGTCACGGATGGTGTTGCAGAAAACTGCCTCGACTATATGACACCTGAAAACCCTACAATAGTGAGGGGACACGACCACCGGCTTCCTGCACTTAATACGGAGGGAGTCAGGGTCACCTAGAATCAAGCCAGCAGAAAAACACAAATAAAGGAAGCGACTTATCTGAGGAACCAGCAGTTGCAGCTTCTAGCAGAGAGCACAATCCAGGAAGTAGTATAAACCACAAAGTGAGGCAGTATGGGAGGGGGTATAAAGGGAGGCAATCAGTGTGAATAGATGACAGCTGGGAGAAAGAAAAGAGATGACAAAGTGAAAGCAAAACAAAAGAACATCATGCAGGAGGTACAGAAGAACGTCTGTCAGAGCTTCTTAGAGATCTGGCGGTGACAATAACCCACCCCTGCCTCAATCATTTTTTTGGGGGGCAACTGGTATATCACACCAGTTGAAATTATTTGTTCCAATAGGGTTTGTCACTCTGTGTAGCTGCGGTATTGTAGCAGAACCGCAAACAAATGCTGCACCACCCAAATGCGCTATATTGAAAGTATATTATTGGTATATCACAACCATGCCTCAATCAGTTTTTTTGGCAGGCAACTGGTATATCACACCAGATGAAATTATTTGTTCCAATAGGGTTTGTCACTCTGTGTAGCTGCGGTATTGTAGCAGAACCGCAAACAAATGCTGCACCACCCAAATGCGCTATATTGAAAGTATATTATTGGTATATCACACCCCTGCCTCAATCAGTTATTTTGGGGGGGCAACTGGTGTATCAAGCCAGTTGAAATTATTGGTTTCAATAGCGTTTGTCACTCTTAGTAGCTGTGATAATGCAGCAGAACCGCAAACAAATGTTGCACTACCCAAATGCATTATATAGAAAGTATATTATTGGTATATCACAACCATGCCTCAATCAGTTTTTTTGGCAGGCAACTGGTATATCACACCAGATGAAATTATTTGTTCCAAGAGCGTTTACCCCTCTGTTTAGCTGCAGTATCGCAGCAGAAAGCCACACAATTGCTGCACAATACAAATGCACTAAAATATACTTTATATGTTAGAAAGTATATTATTAGTATATCACACCCCTCAGTAAGTCTCCCCTCTCGATAGCACACCTATACTAGTCCTTAAAAGGACTTTTGTGACCCAATTAGCCTGCGTTTGGTGTCTCTAATAGTCTGTTTCTGCTCCACACAGCAACCTCTCCCTACACTGGCAAAAGAATGAACATAAAATGGTGGCCAGATCAGGTTTATTTATAAGGTAGGGTGTGTGTCCATGTGCTGAACGTCTCAATTGGCTGTCCTGTACCACCTGATGGATGTGTCATGGGTCAAAGTTCTTCACAATGTAAAAGAGTATGGCGCTGGCGGAAATCGCCATATGTATCTTTAGAAAGTACATATACTCATATGGCTATGTAAATAAAAAATAAATAAAAATATGGCTCTTTGAAGGCAAGGAAAATGTGAAAATGAAATAATCACAAAAATTTTCAATTTTCGAAATTTCTATATTATCTGTTTTGAAAACAGAAAGTGATACCTCAGAAAATATTTATTACTCAACATTCCCCATATATCTAATTTTTTTTAGGACGTTAGAAGGCTTAAAATGTAAGAAGTAATTCTTAAAATTTTAAAGAGAATTTCCCAAACCCACTTTTTAAGGACCATTTCAGGTCTGAAGTCACTTTGTGGGGCTTACATAGTAGAAACCCACCATAAATAACCCCATCGTAGAAACTACACCCCTCAAGTTACTCAAAGCTGATTTTACAAAATTTGTTAACCCTTTAATTATTCCACAAAAATTGGAGATAACATTTCAAAATTTCACTTTTTTGACAGATTTTTCATTTTAATCCATTTTTTTCTTTAACACATTGCGGGTTAACAGCCAAAAAAAACTCTATATTTATTACCCTGGTTCTGCAGTTTACATAAACACCCCACATATGGTGGTAAACTGCTATAATGGTGCAGAATAAAAGGAGCACCATATGGTTTTTGGAAGGCAGAATTTGCTGGACTCGTTTTTAGACAACATAGAAACATAGAATGTGTCGGCAGATAAGAACCATTTGGCCCATCTAGTCTGCCCAATATACTGAATACTATGAATAGCCCCGGCCCTATCTTATATGAAGGATGGCCTTATGCCTATCCCATGCATGCTTAAACCCCTTCACTGTATTTGCAGCTACCACTTCTGCAGGAAGGCTATTCCATGCATCCACTACTCTCTCAGTAAAGTAATACTTCCTTATATTACTTTTAAACCTTTGCCCCTCTAATTTAAAACTGTGTCCTCTTGTGGTAGTTTTTCTTCTTTTAAATATGCTCTCCTCCTTTACCGAGTTGATTCCCTTTATGTATTTAAAAGTTTCTATCATATCCCCTCTGTCTCTTCTTTCTTCCAAGCTATACATATTAAGGTCCTTTAACCTTTCCTGGTAAGTTTTATCCTGCAATCCATGTACTAGTTTAGTAGCTCTTCTCTGAACTCTCTCTAGAGTATCTATATCCTTCTGGAGATATGGCCTCCAGTACTGCGCACAATACTCCAAGTGAGGTCTCACCAGTGTTCTGTACAGCGGCATAAGCACTTCACTCTTTCTACTGCTTATACCTCTCCCTATACATCCAAGCATTCTGCTGGCATTTCGTGCTGCTCTATTACATTGTCTTCCCACCTTTAAGTCTTCTGAAATAATTACTCCTAAATCCCTTTCCTCAGATACTGAGGTCAGGACTGTGTCAAATATTCTATATTCTGCCCTTTTGTTTTATTACGCCCCAGGTGCATTATCTTGCACTTATCCACATTAAATTTCAGTTTCCAGAGTTCTGACCATTCTTCTAGTTTTCCTAAATCCTTTTCCATTTGTCGTTTCCCTCCAGGAACATCAACCCTGTTACATATCTTTGTGTCATCAGCAAAAAGACAAACCTTACCAGCGAGGCCTTTTGCAATATCACTTATGAAGATATTAAACATTTGAAGCCCTCCTGATGCACCCTACAGTAGAAATTCCCCAAAGATTAACCCAATTTGGAAACTACGGGATAAGGTGACAGTTTTATTATTATTATTATTATTATTTTGGGATGCATATGATTTTTAATCGCTCTATATTACTTTTTTTGTGAGGCAAGGTAACCAAAAAACTGCTGTTTTGGCACTGTTTTTATTTTTTGTTTTTTACAACGTCCATCTGACAGGTTAGATAATATGCTATTTCTATAGAGCAGGTTGTTACGGACGGAATGATATCAAATATGTCTACTTTATTTTTTTCAGTTTTACATAATAAAGCATTTTAAAAAAAAATTATGTTTTTGTGTCTTCAATATGATCGGCATAAACATTTAAAAATATGGAGTTCAGAAAATTAAGACACCAAAACATTTATTTTTTTCAAAAATGCTTTATTATGTAAAACTGAAAAAAAAGTGTAATAATAAATGATCAAAAAATCATATGTACCCAAAAATGGTACCAGTAAAATGTTCAACTCTTCCTGCAGGAAGAGTTGACCATTTTGCTGGTGCCATTTTTGGGTACATATGATGTTTTGATCATTTATTATTACACTTTTTGGGGCAAGGTGACCAATAAATTTGTTGTTTTGGCAGAGTTTTTCTTTATTTATTTTTACAGCGTTTACCTAAGTGGTTAGCTCACATGATATTTTTATAATGCAGGTCGTTATGGACATGTATACTTTTTCTTATTTATTCAAGTTTTACACAATGATAGCCCCAAAAAATTTTTAATTATGTGTTTACATGGTGTGTTCAATAAAAACTTTTTAACATTTGTGTGTTATTAGTTTAAGCAGACTGTGATTGTCTATTGTTGTGACTTAGATGAAGATCAGATCACATTTTATGACCAATTTGTGCAGAAATCCATATCATTCCAAAGGGTTCACATACTTTTTCTTGCAACTGTATATTGGCAAAAGTAGGGACACATTGGCTTCCCATGGCTGCACCCTTTATCTGATGGTAGAACTTATTGTCAAACAAAAATGTGTTTTGTTCCAAAATAAATGTCATTAAATGGAGCATAAACACATTGTGAGGTTGGAGATGAGTGCCCCGTTCACATAAGACCTCAGCCACTGCCTCACACCCCCTTTCAATGGGTATAAAATCATACAATGCATCTACGTCCAGGCTTGCTGGTATCATATAATCTATCTGGATGCCATCAATACGTTTGATGGCATACGAGGGCAAGGCAGTGACGAAGGGCCTTAAAACCTGATACACATAATGGGGTGTGTCAGGCTATTCGTGCCTGGCACTATTGGTCTCCCCTTAAGTGGATCTAGCCCCTTGTAGATTTTTGGGAGGCCAGAAAAACAGACTGTTTGTGGATACCTAGGGAGTAAAATCTCAAACTCTGACAGAATCACCTTCAGCTCTTTCCAATATGAGGTCATTGAGTTACATGGGAGGATCGTGTAACATTGTCTATCCTTCAAGATGGTCAAACACATGTCGGTATACTGTTGGTAATCCAGAATTACATTATCATATTTCCTCCTTTGTCTGACGGTTTCATTACAATTGAGGAGTCTAACTCTAGAGCTCTCAGTGCTACCATCTTTGCATGTGTTAGGTTATTATGACCAGTTCTATGTCCCTCCCATTGCCTCAATTGGTCTGTGACCACCTTAAGAAAGGTGTCACATGGTGTATGATCTCCGATGGGTGGATTCTTTGAAGATGGGGATTTCAATTTAGTAAATGGATGTTATCATGTGCCTCTATTCCCCTCCTCCCATAGCTCAGGCAGCAGCTGGACATCAGGGAAATCTTCCATCTCAATACCCATAGACTCGCACTGCACTCTATCATGTGTGATGAAAATTTTTCTCCACTTTAACTTACATATAAAAACATGTAAATCTTTCACCCAGTCAAACAAATTAGATTTGTTTGTGGGTACAAATGATAAACCTTTCTTAAGGAGGTTTGTTTCATCACAGTTTAACAATCTACTGGATAAGTTGATGATCTGCATCTCATCTGAGGGGGACCCCCTTGTTTTGTGGGACATTACTTCCTGTCCCCCAGCAGATAATCGTACATAGGTTGGCCCCTCCCTAAAAAATTGCTTCGTGTGCGTGAGCCTCTCCCACGTCTAAGTTCCCCCTCTAAAGGGGGCAGACTGAGATGGTTGTATCTGTTGTGTCCAGAATGGGCCACTTTCAAACTCCCCTTCAGATGAAGAGGGTTCTGTATGCAATTCTAGCGCCTTGCTTTGCTTTTGACTATAATCAAATATACGTCCCTCTTTAAAATCGGTGGTGTCCCTCAAGTACTGGAAATGCTTACACTCTTTTATTTGAGCAGTAATTATCTCCACTGTCTGCTCTTTCCATGAAAACTCAGGGCTGTTCGCTAACTGCTTTATTCCCTCAATTTGCTCCTTCAAAATAATGGTATTTCTGTCATATGATGTTTGTTACTCCTCTAACAGGAGAGACATGAGATGTAAGAAGGAGTCAATTAGCTCCTTCTCCCATCTCTTAAGAAATTCCGGGGAATGTAACAGGTACCAATGGAATCCTGAGGCCGCGCTGCACAATCTCAAGTTTCAAATAAGTTTCCAGTGTTTGGATTTCCCACCACCCTCTGATGTTATCTGTATAAGTATTAGTTTGTAGTTTAAAGGAACTGCTGATGCTTGGCGCACGTGTTTCCGCTGGTAGTTGAGCATCTGAAAAGACTAATTTGGCTTCATTGTCCCAATCTGTTGTATTTATTCCACCTGATAGGAATCCTGCCATCCCTTAGCCGACTCTATTAAACTTGTACAAATCACCGTAATTATTAATTGATTTTCACAATTACGTCACTGATAGAGTTCTTTCACAGTATGTTTTAAGACACTAAAAATAAAAATAACAAACCAACTTTATTGGAAATGTACTTATAAAATAACTTGGAGAATCATACTTATATACATATCTCTGGAAAAACAATATCACAAGGGGCTAGATCCGCTTAAGGGGAGTCCAATAGTGTCAGGCACAAATAGCCTGACACAACCCATTAGCACCTATGTGGATTAGGTTTTAAGACCCTTCATCACTGCCTTGCCCTCGTACGCCAGGGATTCTATGCATGTACTAATAAGGGAGATATTGTCACAATTTTGGGGCATTTTACTTGCAGATCCAGATGTGGGACATCTGGTTGTTGAGAATCCAGCGATTACATATCGGCGTGGCCGTAATATAAAGGATCGCTTGGTACACAGCTTTCACCAGCCAGTGTGACAGGGTACCAACTGGCTACAGAATCCCTTAAAGGGTACGTTCAGATGCGGCAACTGCATTGCCTGCAGTTCTATCAAAAAGGGCAGCATTTTCATCAGTACAAATACAGGTCGGTCTTACAATATTAGAACATTTGTGAATTGCAGGACGACCGAGCTAGTATATTTTGCCACATGTTCATATGGGATCCAATATGTAGGGAAGACCCTGCGAGAGTTCAGGAGACGTATTGGCGAGCATCTGTTTGATATAGGCAAAGAAGCTGACACCCCTATTGCTCACCACATGGCAGAATGCCATAAAGACAGTCCAGCTAAGATGAACTTCCTAGGGATTGAAGTGATCAGACCACCACCGAAAGGTGGGGATATAGATAAGTGCCTGCTGCAAAAAGAGGCCCAATTGACATTCTGCCTAAGGCTACTTTCACATTAGCGTTTTTCTTTTCCGGCATAGAGTTCCGTCCTAGGGGCTCTATACCGGAAAAGAACTGATCAGGCATATCCTTATGCATTCTGAATAGAGAGTAATCAGTTCAGGATGCATCAGGAAGGATGTCTTCAGTTCAGTCATTTTGACTGATCAGGCAAAAGAGAAAACCGTAGCATGCTACGGTTTTATCTCCGGCGAAAAAAACTGAACACTTCGGCATTTGCCGGATCCGGCATTTTTTTCCTTAGGAATGTATTCAAAATACCGGAATACCGGATCCGCCCTTCCGGTCTGCGCATGCGCAGACCTTTAAAAATGAGAAAAAAATAAATACCGGATCCGTTTTGCCTGATGACACCGGAAAAACGGATCCGGTATTGCAATGCATTTTTCTGACTGATCAGGCATTTTTCTGACTGATCAGGATCCTGATCAGTCTGAAAAATGCCTGATCAGTCAGAAAAAATGACATGTGTTTGCATACAGTTTGTCTGATCAGGCAGGCCGTTCAGGCAACGGAACTGCCTGCCGGAATCAAACAACGCAAGTGTGAAAGTACCCTTAGAACGGTACGACCGGATAGGTCAAATGATCACATTTCCTACAGTTGCTTCCTCTGAACAATGGGCCCTATCATCCCTTGTTGCTGCAACTGACTATGATTGTGATCATTTGCAATTGAGTTACCTCCACATGTGGTCATGTAGACAGAGTGTTTTAGACCTCGGGGCCTCAGGTCTTCAAGTCTTGACACTTTATAAGGATCCCTGTACACTTTAGTACATCATATGCTAGGACCCTAGGTCTCTCTAGCGGTTACACCCCACAATGATATGACAGTGCCAGCTGTATATCCAGCCATAAGATGGTTATCAAATCCAGGACTGAATTGGTTAATTATACCATTCATCAGGATATAGGATGTCACTGTGGCAAATGGGGTATGGAGTATTCAGAGATTTACCATGGGAGAGGGTGATATTATTATCACCCACTCCTGGCATGTCCTCTGGGGTTCTGTTAAGCTGGGGGTATGGGATGGAATTACATTGCATGTAAATATTGAATATAGGTTTCCCTGTTAATATGTAAATATTGAACACAGATTCCCTGTCACTCTGTGATATGATGGCTGGTTAAGTGTCAGCAGCCGTCCACTGGATGAGTGCATGATCATATGCGGGTGTCCATAATGGAATGTTATTGATACTTGCTTCATTATTGAAAGTCCGCAATAGCCACCCTATTTTGGTTTTCTGCGCTTCTAATTTGTCCCTGTTGCTTACCTCCTGATTAGGAGACATCCGCTATTTAGGTCCCCAGTACAGGGTGATCTTCTCACCCATCGAGGTCGGGCCGGTTGAGTGGCAGCTGAGGTATGCCCGGGGGAGCGGCTCAGTTGGAGCGCTCTTACCTCCCAGGCACAGAGGCAGCTGAATGGCCGGACCGGAGCTTAGGGGCGGAGCCATACTGATAAATTACTGGGGTTTCGGCGGCCGCTTCACGGTCGCAATAGTGCCAGGAGCGCTGCCACATGTAAAGGTGCATTTGTGTTTGTTTGTCTGTAATAAATGAGGCAGTGCTAGGCAACATAGTTAAAGGGCTCCTGATGAGGGTTTGATAATAACCAGAAATGCGTAGAGTTTGAGTTAACTACAGCCAGCAATAACAGACGTTATGAATATAAGACAGGCAGCTAAATAGATTTTATGTTAATTTCAAAGTGAGGGTTACTGTGATTTCACCTTAGCAATTACCATTACTATCATTGGCAAGGGAGGAAAAACAAAAATGTAAAAGGAAGGGGGTGACTATAGAGCGCTGAGTATCATAGCAGGGTCCACTGATACAAGATAAGATACCTCCTTCTCTACCCTCACTAGTGGTACCAATAGATCTTAGGAACAGCAGGGTTGAATAGATACCCAGGTGGATTAACTGGGAATATACTGTATTGTTCCAACTTATGGTATTGTTTTTCCAGATATATATATATAGATATATATATAAGTGTGGTTCCCGAGTTATTTTATAAGTATTTTGCCAATAAAGTTGGTTAATTATTTATATTTTTAGCATCCTGAAACATACTGTGAATGATCTCTATCTGTAACATAATTGTGAAAATCAATAATTATGGTGATTTGTTTTAGTAATACACTAACAGGTTGCCTAGGACACCCAGCCTGGGGCTGTATCTCCTCGGCCTCTGCAAGGCATCGGGCTGCCTTCTCATCCCTGCACAGCAGTGCGGGGACCCGATGGGCTCCCTCACCCTCCGCAAATACTTTCTATGCCGCGGTCAGCGATGATTGTGGCATAGAAGGGGTTAATGCATCGGCTTTTACAGCGATGCTGTCAGATACAGCAGGGACCCGGCTATCAGGGACTGCCGGGCCCCTGCAGTGATCGGGCGTTCACCGCTCCGATGCCAACCCGATTACCATGATTTAATAATACATCAAAATGAGGCAATTCACTTTCCGCCATGACGTACTATTTCATCATGTGTCAGGAAGGGGTTAAGCATTTTTCACAGCAAAGAAAACGAAGGTGATGCAGTGTATCAGTGCTTTAATAATGGCTTTATATTCGTAATCCACTTATGTTTTCAATCTGTGTATGTTTCTATTGTTTTTCACTGTTTCATGTGGTTACCATGGATACTTCACATGGCTGCTTATTTCCCATCCTAATATAATGCTCTTTCTTCTTCTTTAGTACAGAAAGATTATCTCTCTGGATTGTTCTACTTTCAGGTAATTAATCATCTGTCCTTGGTCCTAGTTTTGAACTGACATACCTTTCGCCCACCAGAGGAAACTATTGTAGGGGCCATTATTCTCTACAAATCGTGTCCATTTTTAATTATGTCCTAGATTATTCTGTTATGAGCACACAGGTCATAGCAAAATTCTAATAAATTACCTATGAATCAACCCATAACATTCATCTGTAGCGTTGAGCTTCAAAACAGCTTGACACGGTGTCATCTCCATCTGAACATTTGGAATTCATTAATAATCACAACCAAGGCACAATGGAGGACCTCTGCTACTCTGAAGGACCAATATGACCATATCCTATTGGAATTATTGTGACTAAATAGGACATGCCGGTATGGCAGAATTAACTCAAGTACAATGTTAAACATATTAGGAAGTATGTCCCTAGTGTAGGTTCAATTATTTGCTGCTGTTTTACAAATGTATTTCTATTTCCCTTTACCAAATCTGCAGTACTTTTCAAATATGTTCTTTCCTTTCCTCACACATTGTTTATTTTCTGAAGATCAAGCATCAGTAATCAATATCTGAGATGTGACAGTGTTGTACTAAAAGAAAAATGAGAAGTTTCTCAAGATATGTAACTTCTCTGTGGGAGCTTTGGTGAATTGGAAATCTAGATTTTATATTGAGATTGCAGAAAAAGTCTGACTCCGATTATTCGAGGTTTTGGCCCAATGTTTAACAGAAATAAATGGCTAAATGACTAGTACTCTTGCTTTTATCATAGTTAGAAATCAACACACTGTAAAATATGATCAAAATAGTTTTTTCAATATGATAGACTTCATATTTATTCAATAGCTTTATCCCTATGTCATGTAAAAAACAACACTGTGTCTAACGAAAAAGGAAACAAGGTGGAAATAATGAAGGTGGAATATAAATGTCATGCAGATGCTACACTTGGTTGGTTTGCAAAGACCCACATGCTGTAAAGCAAAACTAACCAATGTGCTACCATACAGCCCCTATGATATGACATACTCTACATGTTAAAATAATCCATATGACTAGTAGATGAGTTGGCTAGAGGGATGGTCAATTCTGAATTAACAATAGAATCACATATCACGAAAGCCTAGTTTTAAACCATCAATCCATTATTGTCAGGTATTTTGGTAGGTTTCACATTTAGCATTTTTTATGGAATTTCTGTTACTTCAGAACTGTAAAACAGCAAATCGCTATTTGTAATTGTCAACTGGCACACAAAATTTGCATTTTTTATGGTTTGCCATATTTTAAAAGACACTGAAATATTTTGACATTTCTAGATGTGTAATTTCAGTTCAATTGCACCATATTAGATGTTTCAAGCACATGTACAGTATTCACTTTAAGGCTACTTTCACACCAGCGTTGGGGTGTCCGCTCGTGCGCACCGTTTGAAGGGGCTCACGAGCGGCCCCGAACGCATCCGTCTGGCCCCAATGCATTCTCAGTGGAGGCGGATCCACTGAGAATTCATCCGCCTGCCAGCGTTCAGCCTCCGCTCCACTCAGTGAGCGGACACCTGAACGCTGCATGGCCGTGCGGAGGCGAGCGGATCCGTCCAGACTTACAATGTAAGTCAATGGGGGCGGATCCGCTTGAAGATGACACCATATGGCTCAATCTTCAAGCGGATCCGTTCCCCATTGACTTACAATGTAAAGTCTGAACGGATCCGCTCAGACAACTTTCACACTTAGAAAATTTTCTAAGTTTTAATGCAGACGCATCCGTTCTGAACGGATGCGAACGTCTGCATTATCGGAGCGGATCCGTCTGATGAAACATCAGACGGATCCGCTCCGAACGCTAGTGTGAAAGTAGCCTAAGACTGTAGGTTGTAGGGTATAGGCATGTGTCGCATATAATGGGCGGAAAATCCACAGCATTTACAGTAGCAGGAAAGTGGGCAAGATTTAAAAAACTTGGGGAATTGAGTCAGCACAACCTGCATATAGGTGCAGATCACTATGGCGAAATACATATACAAATGGAGAATACAAATGTGATCGCACTCTATATCCAGCACTCTGCCCTGCCTCCATGCTGGATGAGACATTGGTGTACATTTTGGCCAAAGCGTAATAAGCCACTCACCGCGTCAAGGTTTATCCAGACACAAGAAATCCTATGTTTCTTCCTGTCCGCGGTGTGGAAGCGCTTCTGAAGATTCAAAGACGGTGCGCAGATGGTGGCCTGCGGTTTCTTTCTTTCCTCGAGACTGTGTACACCAGACGCGTTTCAGAGTTGGCAGTGACTCCTTCCTCAGAGGTCCACTGAGGAAGGAGTCAATGCCCACTCCGAAACGCGTCTGGTGTACACAGTCTCGAGGAAAGAAAGAAACCGCAGGCCACCATCTGCGCACCGTCTTTGAATCTTCAGAAGCGCTTCCACACCGCGGACAGGAAGAAACATAGGATTTCTTGTGTCTGGATAAAAGACACACAGTAACGCCGAACATCATATTGGGTCCTGACCTACTCGACCCCGGCGCCTAAACCTATTGTTTGCTTTGTCCTGGAGATCTACTCACCAGTATAAATAAGCGGATCCAAAATTAGACCATCGGTGCTGTACCACGTGGGACGCCACGCTAAGCACGAGTGATCGGCCGCTCCATTACATCAAAACTGTGAGTAGTGTGTCCATACACAGTACAGTCTAGCAGCAGATTCTTTGTTATATGCTGTGAAGATTTAATACTACAAAGACTCTGCATGTACTTGCAATTATCGGCTTAGCCTGAACCCTTATTAACAAGAGAGTCATTGCGCATCAGACTTGCGCATCTGAATTGTTTCCTAAAAAGACCGTCTATACAAACTTGCTACAATCAGCCAATATATCCATCAGTGATATTGTTGTATCCAACGATACCACCACCTCATGGTTTTATATGTCTTTTAATGTGCATGTTTTAATGATTGATTTTTGAGGATCCTCACCTTATTTTATAGTTGCTAATAAATAGCTTATTCACTTACTGGCTGGTCTCCAATGTGATTCTAGTTGTTGGTGTGCCCCTCTTATCCATTTATTTTAGACAATCAAACCATTTTAAAAGATTGGGGATATCTTTTTTAGGGGGAGCACCCATTCCATGCTAATAGAGGGTGAGCCAATCCAATCAACCAAACTTATTCTTTATTTTCATGACTATGAAAATTGTAGATTCACACTGAAGGCATCAAAACTATGAATTAACACATGTGGAATTATATACATAACAAACAAGTGTGAAACAACTGAAAATATGTCATATTCTAGGTTCTTCAAAGTAGCCACCTTTTGCTTTGATTACTGCTTTGCACACTCTTGGCATTCTCTTGATGAGCTTCAAGAGGTAGTCCCCTGAAATGGTTTTCAGTTCACAGGTGTGCCCTGTCAGGTTTAATAAGTGGGATTTCTTGCCTTATAAATGGGGTTGGGACCATCAGTTGCGTTGAGGAGAAGTCAGGTGGATACACAGCTGATAGTCCTACTGAATAGACTGTTAGAATTGGTATTATGGCAAGAAAAAAGCAGCTAAGTAAAGAAAAACGAGTGGCCATCATTACTTTAAGAAATGAAGGTCAGTCAGTCAGCCGAAAAATTGGGAAAACTTTAAAAGTAAGGGCTATTTGACCATGAAGGAGAGTGATGGGGTGCTGCGCCAGATGACCTGGCCTCCACAGTTACTGGACCTGAACCCAATCGAGATGGTTTGGGGTGAGCTGGACCGCAGAGTGAAGGCAAAAGGGCCAACAAGTGCTAAGCATCTCTGGGAACTCCTTCAAGACTGTTGGAAGACCATTTCAAGGGACTACCTCTTGAAGCTCATCAAGAGAATGCCAAGAGTGTGCAAAGCAGTAATCAAAGCAAAAGGTGGCTACTTTGAAGAACCTAGAATATGACATATTTTCAGTTGTTTCACACTTGTTTGTTATGTATATAATTCCACATGTGTTAATTCATAGTTTTGATGCCTTCATAGTCATGAAAATAAAGAAAACTCTTTGAATGAGAAGGTGTGTCCAAACTTTTGGTCTGTACTGTATATATAAAGCACTTAAAATGTACATTTATACCATCTCCATGTAAAATGTGTTCCGAAAGTCACAATGGCTAAGCGATAAATTTAGGTGGTATAAGAAAACATGAAAGTTATCTTTCAAAAACAGTGACACACCTGTCAACAGGTTGCATTTGATATTGCAGCCCTATTCATACAAAAATAGACACAAACCATTGACAGTTGTGGTACTGTTTGGAAAAAGCAGCCATGTTTCCTATAGAACCCCTTTACATTATTTACAGGATGTTTTTATACACTACAGGCAAAAAACAAACAAACAGATATTCATGTTAAGAAATGTTCTCAAATAAAGGATATGATCTGTTACACAATAGAACCCTAGGTAATTTACAGAAACCTTGCACCTCTAGTGTATATTGTTACAAATATATTAATGCAGTGTGCTTACTGTGATTAACTGATGGTGTTTTACGGTTTTGAGAGGTTCTGCTAATTAGGAAATGAATAATTATTATAAGAAATGTAGGCAGAGGCTGTACAATAACTTTGCATTTTATTGATTAACATATTATATAGAGTAATAAATTCTATGCAAAGGGTCTCATGTACAATCCTTTTATTATTTCCATATTTTATGGTAGTTTCATTTAGGTCTCAGTGGAAATGTTTGGCTTTTGCATATTGCATTGGCTGCTTTCTAATGCAGTAAAGCAGGAAAGGGAAATTTCTGTTGGATGGAATAACGTCACCTTTCTGATAAAAGCAAACAATTCATCTCTCCAAAAATTGTTCATTTATGAAGGAAATGCTCACAATAAAATCAGTAAAAGTTCCATAGAACCCAGTTTGAAGAGATGCTCTATCAGTTTATCAACCTAGCAAAGCTATATCACTCCTTCAAGAACAAACTTAAAGGGAACATAATTATTTACAATGTGGGAGTCTCTCACTATTTCATGCTACTTCAGTATTTCTGCAAGGAATGGCGTCATTGGTTAGAAGGGGCGATTCATCTGATCACAACATTCACTGATCACAAAAATCTGGCTTATCTGGAGTCGGCGAACCGACTGAACCCAAGACAAGCCAGATGGGCCCTGTTTTTCACCAGATTTAATTTCACTGTTGCCTATCATCCTGGGATTAAGAATGTCAAGGCAGAGGCCTTGTCACATAGTTTCCCTGGAGGTGGTGATTTTGAAAACCAGAGTCCCATACTGTCTAAAGGGGTGGTGATATTCGCCCTTTACCCTGACCTTGAGGTGAAGGTGTTAGAGGCTCAGTGAGACGCACCGGACTCGTGTCCTTCTGGGAAATTATTTGTGCCATCGGAATTGCATCACAAGGTGTTGGAGGAACATCATTGTACGGTTCTTACAGTACATCCTGGGAGTAGGTCCACTGCCAACCTCATATCTCATAGATTCTGGTGGCGTAAGCGTGTGAAGGACTATGTGTCAGCCTATACTACCTGTGCACGTGCCAAGGTGACACATACTCGACCTTCTGGATCTTTACTTCCGTTACCCATTCCGTCCAAACCATGGACTCATGTATCCATGGAATTTATCACTGATCTATCTAATTCTTCAGAAAAGACTGTTATTCTGGTGGTAGTTGATCGCTTTAGTAAAATGGTACATTTTATTGCATTACCAGGCCTACCTAATGCTAAAACCCTTGCACAGGTATTTATTGACAACATTGTGAAACTCAATGGCATTCCCTCTGATGTGGAAAAAAAAAGTAGTTCCGCAAAGTCTCTACTTATGGTTAGTCAGTCATTGCATGTGATGTGCAATCTCCTCTAGGTGTTCAATACTTTTATTCACTTCAGCAAGAGGTCCTATAAAAAGATATATGCATAGTGTTCACCGTGTTTATGATATTAAAACAGGTTTTTATTGTACTTACAAGATTTAAGACTTGCTTCATTCACATAAAATTTCATAAAAAGTTTTGTGTAAGAAGGTATATGGCACCCCTCTATCAGTATTTGGTGGAAACAGGTATATAGCACCCCTCAATCAGGATTTTGTGGAAGAAGGTATATTGCAGCCCTCAAGCTGTTTTTTTTGGACAACAGGTATATAGCACCCCTCAATCAGGATTTTGTGGACTAAGGTATATTGCAGCCCTCAAGCTGTTTTTTTTTGGGCAACAGGTATATAGCACCCCTCAATCAGGATTTTGTGGAAGGTATATTGCAGCCCTCAAGCTGTTTTTTTTGGGCAACAGGTATATCACACATGTTGCAATTAGTTACTCGAATAGCGTTTGTCCCTCTATCTAGCTGCGGTATCGCAGCAGAACCGCACACAACTGCTGCACAATATAAATACACTATAATATAATTTCTATGTTAGAAAATATATTATAAGTATATCACACCCCTCTATATCACACCTATCGATAGCACACCTATACCAGTCCTTAAAAGGACTTTTGTGGTCCTATTAGCTAGCGTTTGGTGTCCCTAACTGTCCCTGCTCCAAAATGTAACCTCTCCCTACACTGGAAAAACACATAATGTAAAATGGCTGCTAGATCAGGTTCTGTTATAGAGTTGGGGGTGTGTCCATGTGCTGAAACATCTCAATTGTCTGTCCTGTCCCACCTGATGGATGTGTCATGGGTCAAAGTTCGGCGCTATGCAAAAAAATATGGCAAACAAGCAAAATTCGCCGCAAAATGACCGCCGGGTGAACCGCAAGGCCATCTCTATATAGGATAATAGTTTAAACATAGTTGCTAAATATTTTATATTTAAATTGCAGATTCCTTTATGTTAATCCCTTTATATTGGCTTTCAGACACAACTCCCCCATGAATCATTGGAAAACTAAAATAGATAAAAAATCTTTATTTTAAGAATTGTCCCAGTTGGAGTTATATACCAGAGGTCCTTTTCTTGGGCCTGGAATCACTATAAGAGTAAGAACTTAAAGATGAGATATAGTTATCAATTTCCCCACTTTCCATATCTTTTTTTTTAGACCTACTCATTTTTACATTGAGTGGCTGCAGAAATAACTACAAATATTGTTATTTTCCTTTCTTTTTGGCCACTACTTTCATTAACAATGTGCATATGAAACACCCAAACATCTTAAAATATATTCCTACACATAGTTTATCTTTCTTGTTCAAGTGTGCCTATTTTACTTGTTATTCATGGGTTAAAACTTTGTCTCGCTTGTATCGGTGGTGCAGTGTAATTATACCTGCTCCATCCAAATCCAGAGAATGGTTCAAGCAGTTGTAATTACACTGCACAGCCACTGCAAATGAGATGGTGCACAAGTAATTTTAAAGTGGAAGGAACACTTGCATCAGTGTAGCTATGCCTTCAAACAGCTCATTGGCAGGCGTGAAGGAAGTCAGACCCCCACCAATCTAATATTGATGATCTATGCTGGGTATTGATGATCAATATCTTTGGACTGCACAAAGCCTTTAATGTTGTGTTACATTAATATTGAAGTCTCAATACTGTTCTATAATTTTTGTGGTAGACTGGCCTGTATGTTAATGGTTGTTGGCATTCTAGAACATGCTGCACAGCAATAGCTATGGTACATAAATGTGTACATCATACAACATTATCCTGTAGAAAATATTCATTATACAGTCATTAGCTAGGATTATAAGGGAACCCACATAATTAAGCTTCTCATTTTTATTTGTTTTCCAAGAAAACAAATATAATAATGAACTAAATTAGATTTTTTTTTGAAGTTGTGCCTCTAAAGTGTTCTCTCCAAGCCAAAGGCATGACTTGAAGACTCAGAACCCCAATAGAAAATCTTTATGTCGTTACTTCTAGAGATGAGCAAATTTAAAAAAAATTAGATTCGTCCGGTTCGCCTTACAGGTCGATGTTAGCGTCAAGAAGAAGCCTACTCCTTTTACACCGTCGCCAGCTGATTCCAGATAGATGTCTACAGAACCTGTTCTGTTACACGCTTATACAAGTAGAGTCCCCCGACAGAGTGGAGAGGGTGTCAGCAGTAAGTTTGTGTTGACGTCACTGACTAATTTGCCCTTCCTCTGATCCGTCAGAACAATGACCCACAAAAAACAGATCCAGTCTGTGGAGCATACGTCTTCACTCGGTCAGCAATTGCTCAATAATCCATCAATATTGCTAATGCCAAAAAAACTTACAGGAGTGGATGTAAAACAGAGATGACACGTGAATGGAATATTTGCATGTCTTCTGTGTTTTGTACCCACTCCTGCTTTTGGATACCAAATCATAAGCCAATTCTGATGGGACCATACAGGCCTTACAGCTGCTACACAGACAGGATCAGTTGTGCATTTCACTTTTCCTTCCTTCTGACAGATCAGAAGAAAGGTAAAAAAAATCATTATGTCAGCCAGGCCGAAAGGCAAAATAGTGGCCCAGTCATGAAGTGGGAAGGGTGGAAACAGCATGAGAAGTCCACAGAGTGGCCCTATGACATAGTAGTGAAGTGGAAGCAGCATGAGGAGGCCACAGAATGGCACAATTACAGAGTCTGAAGGTGGCAGCAGCATCAGGAGGTCACAGAGTGGCACAATGACCGAGTCTGGAGGGAGCGACAGTAACATCATCAAGAGAATACCACAGAGTGGCAAGGTGACATAGTGTGGAGATGACAGTAGCAGCAGCAGCATCAGGAGACCACATAATGGCAAGATGACATAATGTGTCGATGTCAGTACCAGCAGCAGCAGCATCAGGAGGATACCACAGTGTGGCAAGGTGACATAGTGTAGAGTTAGCAGAATCAGGGGGATACCACACAGTGGCAAGGTTACATAGTGTGGAGATGGCAGTAGTATCAGCAGCATCATGGGTCCACATAGTAGCAAGATGACATAATGTGTCGATGGCAGTAGCAGCAGCAGCATCAGGAGGATACCACAGTGTGGCAAGGTGACATAGTGTGGAGTTAACAGCAGTATGAGGATACCACAGATTGGCAAAGTGACATAATGTGGAGATGGCAGCAGCATCAGGAGACCACAGAGTGTCAAGGTGACATAGTGTGGATAAGGCAGCAGCATGAGGAGACCACAGAGTAGCAAGGAGACATAGTGTGGAGATGGCAGTAGCAGCAGCAACATCAGGAGACCACAGAGTGGCAAGGTGACATAGTGTGGAGATTGCAGTAGCAGCCGCAGCAGCATCAGGAGACCACAGAGTGGCAAGGTGACATAGTGTGGAGATGGCAGCAGCATGAGGATACCACAGAGTGGCAAGGCGACATAGTTTGGAGATGGCAGCATCAGGAGGCCACAGAGTGGCAAGGTGACATAGTGTGGATATGGCAGCAGCATGAGTAGACTACAGAGTGGTAAGGTGACATAGTGTGGAGATGGCAGTAGCAGCAGAAGCATCATGAGACCACATAGTGGCAAGATTACATAATGTGTGGAGATTGCAGCAGCATGAGGAGACCACAGAGTGGCAAAGTGACATAGTGTGGAGATGGCAGTAGCAGAAGCAGAAGCATCAGGAGGATACCACAGTGTGGCAAGATGACATAGTGTGGAGATTGCAGTAGCAGCAGCAGCAGCATCAGGAGACCACAAAGTGACCCGGTAACAGAGTGGGGCAGTGGGTGGCAATACCAGTACACGCTGACAAAGGTGGGTGAAATAAGGAGCACTTGGCATCAGATGTGTGGCATCAGTCGGGTTGTAGCATCAGAGTAGTAGCTGAGGCAGGTAGCCAAAAGAAACCGGTCTCTTTTATCAAAGTGTTGGTGTGGCACCATGGATGTCTGATGCATCAGGAATTGGTGGTTGGAAATCGTGGCTGATCCACACCTGATTCATCTTGACAAAGGTCAGTCTCTCTTGACAAAGGTCAGTGGACAGGCGAGTTCTCTTTGGGCTAACTATGGCCCCGCTGCACTAAAAACCCGCTCTAATGCCACACTACTGGCCGGACAGGACAGCTTTTCCAGGGCAAACTCGGCTAGTTGTGGCCACAAATCTAATCTGGCTACCCAGTAGTCCAGCAGATCTTCAATGTTGGGTGGCAGTGTGCTGTCCAAGTATGCCACCACCTGCTGGTTCAGGTCCTGCTTCAGGTCTACCCGCTACAGCTGCTGGTGAGTAGTTTTTTCACTATCCGGGTTAAGAAAGCTACTCATCAGCGACTGTAGACTTAGGCTTCTGCTGATGGAGCTGGTACTGCTCCTGCCACTCCACCCCTTCCAAGCAGCCATGGCAGTGGAACGTGAGCCCAGAGGGTCCCCCCGGTCAGACATACAAGAGCATAGACAATGGCGCAGATAGGCAGCGGCCAACTGACTATATAGGATGTCTCTGTAGTAGTTCAGGTTGTCCTCCCTCTCGATGGGTGTAAAAAAGGCCCCCATTCTGCATTGGGAGCGAGGGTCCAACAAGGTGGAGAACCAGAAGTCATCCCTCTGCTGAATTGTGACAATTTGGCTGTCACTACGCAAGCAAGTGAGCATGCATCGTGCCATTTGTGCAAGTGACTCGGAGGGACTCCATGCCTCCATCTCCACTGCATACTGCCACGGTCTGTCCAGATCCTCTGTATCTTCTTCCTCATTGCCCTGTAGATCCTCTGTCTGCTCCTGCTCCTCCTCTCTTGTCAGCTGAGTAGAAAAAACACCCATTTTGCTACACATTACATGTGCTCCAATGTCCTCCTCCCCCTCCTCCTCCTTTTACAGTTCAGCCCCCACAGGGCTCATGTGGCAGTGAGATCGAGGCGCCACATCTCCTGTCCCCTGACCAGTCATAGTTACCAGCATCTGTTCCAGGACATGAAGCAGTGGAATGACATTGTTCATTCCGTAGTCCTGGCGACTGACAAATAACGTGGCCTCCTCAAAGGGCATGAGCAAATGGCAGGTGTCACGCATGAACTGCCACTGGATGACATCGAAGTTACACAGTGGAGTACTACTATCCGCTTGCATCATCAAGAAACCTTTGATGGCCTTTCTCTGTTCGTATAGTTGGTCCAACATATGGAGGGTGGATTTCCAAAGGGTGGAAACGTCGCATATCAGCCTATGTTGGGGGATGCCATTCTGCCGCTGCAGCTCAAGGAGATTGTGCTTTGCGGTGTACAAATTGCTGAAGTACATGCAAAGTTTTCTGGCCATTTTTAGGATGTCTTGCAGATGGTGGAAGACTTCAGGAACTACTTTACAACCAGATTGAGCATGTGTGCCATGCAGGGCGCATGGCTCAGCCTTTTTTGATGCAGCGCAGACTCCATGTTCATCCCGTTGTCGGTTAGCATGGTTCCGATTTTCAGTTGACGCGGAGAAAGCCAGGATTTGATTTCTTAATGCATAACACGGAGCAGTTCCTCCCTTGTTGGACTCCGTTCGCTAAGGCAAACCAGGTGCAGAACAGCGTGACACTGCTAAGCCCTGCATATGTGGTATGCTGGAGGAGCACTGTGACTTGTCCCTGCAGTGGAGGCTGAGGACACGGTGGAGGATAAGGAGGCAGAGACAGACATTGTCGCAGGACGAAGGGCGTGACAACATGGAGGCGGAAGCGGCGTGACCTGGCCAAGTTGCTGATGTGGCTGTGCAGGAGCTATATTCACCCAGTGGGTCGTAAAGGACATGTACTGTCCCTGACCGTAGTTACAGCTCCACACATCGGCTCTGCCATGCACTTTGGCAGACACCGGCAGGTTCAAGGACTGGCCCATCTTCTGTTCGACATATTTGTGCAGGGTTGGTACTGCCTCTTTCACAAAGAAATGACGGCTTGGGACTCTCCACCTCAGCTCGGCACAAGCCATCAGTTCTCTGAAAGGTGCAGAGTCCACCACTTGGAAAGGGAGGGACTGCAGCACCAGCAACTTGGACAGGAGCACATTCAGCATCTGCGCCATTGGATGCTTGCACGAATACTGCTGTCTCTTGGCAATCGCTTTGGTGATCGATTGCTGATGGAATGACTGACGAGGAATAGGAGCAGGAGCATCTGGACAAGCAGAAGATGGTAATGACAGACAGCTCCCTTCGGCTAAGGTGGTGGAGCCTTGACTAGCTGAAACCGTGTGTGTGCCACTGGCTGATGCAGCGGTAGCAGTGGCAGACTGGACCACCACATCGGAGTCACGGTTCTCCCAGTCCACTGCATGGCGACGCTGCATATGTTGACGCAGGGCTGTAGTGCCAACATTGGAACCCTGGCCACGCTTCACCTTCTGCCCACATGTTCAACATGTGGCCACATTAACCTCCTCTAGCAGCTTAATAAAAAAAACTTCCACACCGCCGAGTAGGCGATTTTCCCTCCAACAGTCTGCACTGACTGACTGCTACCGCCGCTGACTCCATGAACCCCTGCACCACTACTTCCCGGGCAGGTAGGCTGCTGCGAAGCAGGTGGTCTACCCCAGGCACGTTTGGCTCCTGTCTGGAACTGCTGCCCCCCTGCTGACTCACAGACATGCTACCATGCAGCTGGCTCAGCCGCTGGCTCACAGGCAAGCTGCCACCCTCTTCTCCTGATGATGATGAACCCCCTTCTGCACCTGGCTCCCAAATGCGATCGGCTTCATCATTATCAAGTAGTGTCTGCACTTCACTGATGTCCTCCTCAATGGTCTCTGCGTCAGGAGCCTGACTCCTCGCAACACAAGCTCCTGTGCCACTCTCCTCATCACTACTTGCCCGCCTAGCGGAGGAAGCGGCAGATGTCTCCTCCAGATTTTAGCTGGGCATTAGCTGCTGACTGTCCTCTAGCAGCTCGTCCTCGCTGTATAGTAGAGCTGAGCCCACAGCATACAATACTTCAGTGACTGAGGGAACAGCAAAGGACTGAGGCAGGTTGAGGACAGGTGAGGGCACAGGGCCTGGTCCCTGGCTACACCAACTAAGGGTTGTGTCTGACGAACCCACCAACTGTTGGCTGGGGGTGTCTCATGTCACTTGGGATGACGTGGATCACCGAGTTAACCAATGAAAACACAACCGCTAGATTACACCTGTAGCTCCGGCCTCTCGCTGCGACTTCTGCTGTCATGCCCCCTTACTCTGCTGCGACCTCTGCTTGCACCTGAAACATTCAGGCCTATGCCACTCCTCTGTACATGGCCTGCCACTTCTCTGCCTGACATACTTATAGCTGAACGAAACAAATTAAACGGAAATTAAAACACCCCTAAAAGCGACAAATATATTTTTCTTTTTGTACTAAAATAGTCCACTAAAAGCTTTCACCACAATTAACTGCAGAAATGCACTGAGAATATATTTTTCTAGTAGTACTGAAATACGCCCCTATACGCTTTGACCAGAAAAAAACTTAGAGTGAAGTGTGTATATATTTTTCTGGTTGTACTGAAATACGCCCCTATACGCTTTTCACCAGAAATAACTGCAACAGTGCAGTGCTTATATATATTTTTATTTTTTTACTGAAATATTTTTTTACTGAAATACGCCCCTATACGCTTTCACCAGAAATAACTGCAACTGCATATATATTTTTCTTGTTAGACTGAAAAAGGCCAGCACACGCTTTGACCGGAAAACAATCATAGAGTGAAGTGCGTGTATATTTTTCTTGTAGTTCAAAAATATGCCCCTATACGCTCTCAACAGAAATAACTGCAACAGTGCAGTGCATATATATTTTTCATGTTGGACTCAAATAGGCCACTATACGCTTTGACCAGAAAAAAAAAATCATAGAGTGAAGTGCATATATATTTTTCTTGTTGTTCAGAAACATGCCCCTATACACTTTCACCAGAAATAACTGCAGTGCGTATATATTTATCTTTTTTTTTATTGTTATATGCCCCTATACGCTTTCAACAGAAATAACTGCAGAAATGAAATGCGTATATATTTTTTCTTGTTGGACTGAAATACGCCTCTATATGCTTTCACCAAAAATAACTTCAACAGTGCAGTCCGTATATATTTTTCTTGTTGTACTGAAATACTTCCCTATACGCTTTCAACAGAAATAACTGCAGAAGTGAAATGCGTATATATTTTTCTTGTCATAGTGAATAAGATATTAATATATAAGCCACTAAAGGCTTTTCAACATAACACTTGCAGCTCAATAAAAAAAAGCTGGAATGACAGAGCTGTCTAATGACTATTTGGATCCCCAAAAAATCATTCACTGCACTTGTAAAGCACTTTCCTATCAATGTCCCTAGCTCCTTCTGACGTCTCTCCCTGCACTAAGATGCTGTGAAATAATTCCTATCGTTTCCCTTTATTTATAAATCGTTTTTTCTGTCTTTTTTTTTCCACAATGAGGTTTTTCCAATTGCTGTCCCTAGTGCCTTCACACGTCTGTCCCTGCACTGTGAACACTGGAAAATGGTATAATCTAAAATGGCTGCCGACATCACAGGGCTGGCTGGCTGTTCATTGGGTGCATGTAGGCATGTCAATCTGGGTGATCCCGCCTTCCCAGAGTTCCTTGCCCCATTTACTCATTCCTCACACGTGTAGTCGCCATTTTAGGAAAATTGCAATTTGTTACCATGAAGCGTGAGGAAATTTGCATTTGTTTTGATCAAATTCCACTTTGTCAGCTTAACTTACCTCTGCACTACTTATAACTATGTTCTTGCTTTTGACTTCAAAACTCATGCTAGATCATGAGTGGCAAACTTTTTCAAGAGAGTTTGCTAAGATTCATTTTCTGAGAAATGTTTGACTGAAAAATGACTGAATAAATCCAGGCAGTGTAGCATTTTACAAGCAATGCTTTTTGATATAAGTGCACAAATTAACTCTCACAATTAGAAAAAAGATAATTGTGTGTCTACTGCTATAGGAATATATAGCTACATGTAAATCATTTTCTGACCCATGAAAGAGACTAGAAACATAAATAGAGATATCAGTCAAATCAAAGTCAACCAGAAACTAATTCCACATTGACAAGGAGCAAACGCTCAGAAACAGTGTTCTCTACAAATGGATGTCCCTGGTTTGGCTTATACCTCTAGTAAAAGTTGAAGACTCTTTAATGGGTCGGATATTGACATATAGTGTGACTACCTATCAATAGCAATAGAGACACAGGGAGAGATTTATCAAACTGGTGTTAAGGAAAACTGGCTTATTTGCCCATGATAAACAATCAGATTTTAGCTTTCATTTTTCAGAGCTCATTTGAAAAATGAAAAGTGGGATCTGATTGGCTGCTTTGGGCAACAAAGCCAATGTTTCTGTATACCAGTTATGATAAAGATCCCCCATAGTTTTTTTTTCATTCTGAAAGAAGTTAATTTATGTAATTTTTATCAGGGAGTCATGACTATAAGGGGACATACTCACAATAGCTTTTTCAGTGGAATTTTGCAGTGGACAGAAGGGCCGAAATTTTGCCCAAAACCCGCCAGCGGCAGTTTCCTTTCTGCCTTTCATACATCTCAATGGGAGGCAGTGCTGAGGATCATGTCCCTTCTCAGCTTGGCCATGGCTATAAGCCACCACTCTGCGATCCTCATCGTTGTCTTCCATTCAGATGTATGGGAAGCAGAAAGGATGTTACCGCTGGTGAGTTTTCAGCAAAACTGGGGCAGTCCACACCAAAATTACACTGAAAAAGCCATCATATGAATGTCCCCTTAGACTCTCTACACCAACTATATCTCTGCAAGGAGAACCAGTACCTTCCAAGAAATCTGACATGGAAGATACATTTAAAAAGCTAACAAATGGTTCATGGCATATATCTTTAAAGATCTGCACTAATATAAATGATCTCTGTAAAAAAAGAGAGGAATATGCCTCATACTGTGTGTTACTCACCTTGCCTAGCTATGGCAACAATATGTGGAGAAAGGATATAGTTGTGCCCACAGGTCACATCCTGAGACAGACTGACAGTAGTGACTCCCTACCTTGTCAACTGCTGGTGTAATAATGTCAGGGCTTTTGACCTATTTAAAGGAAAATTTCCCATGGATACCTTGCCTGAAGGTCAAGGTACATTTTTGCCTGGCTATTGTTCCTGTGTTATTGATGCTGGTCTTACTCTTAATCCATAAACTGACCTTGATGGTGGATTATGCCCCTGTATTATTCATTTGGATGTGTTGCCTTTTTCATGTGGTTCTCAGAATACAGTACATTGCACCAGCCACCAATTGGTGTCTATTCAGGTCACAGCTACCTTGGTATCTGACTGGGACAATTCCTTAGACTCTGCACCCCAGTTAGTGCCAATTTGATTGCAGCTTAGAAGATCCAATTCTTGTGTGAGAAATGAACCATCATATAAATGAGATACTCACAACAGCACAAAATCCAATTCAGCTCTTCTTTGCTTTCGCTCTCTGAAATTTTTTTTTTTTTTTATAATTTTTAATGAGAACAACCAGAAGCTATCACTCTTACTGACCTTAGCAGAATCCGATGTGATGTGATTAAATTATATCTCACATTGGCAAGAAGTTATTACAGAAGATTTTCAAATGTGGGAAGGGATTTTTCTTATTGCAAAATATACTAAATTACAATCTCTTCAGATATTAGGTTCCTGCAGTGCTCTTTCAGATCGCTTCATCAATTCCCAGGATAAAGCAGGCAGAATGTGACTCTTGTTACACTGTGTTAGCTTGTTAAAATGCAGATGGGCATAGCTTGTTAAAATGAAGATACACAATATGGTAGAAGCAGGGACAGATCATATATCAACTTTATCTGATGGTCAAGTAAACTAAATAATAATTAAGATAATAATGCATTTTCTTTTCTTTTCACTAATCAGCTGATTCATGTTTCATTTTTGGAATTCTAGTCCTTTGATAGTACGTTTGTAGCTTTAGGATACTTTAATCTATACAGGCCACAAATCAATACAACTGTACTGATTTCCCAAGCCAAATGATCAGTGTATATATTATTGCCAGCACTGTTAGGCTCAGTGTAAATGGCTAGAGAGAAGCTGCAGAATAATAAAGGCTTTTAGTGGGTTTCGGACAGACATCACATCAAGATCAGATTTTGTCTGCCTTACTATAAAGTGCTTTATGCACTAGACAAAAATTCTGTGAACTGCATAGCACTTTGCATGATTATGTCTGACATTTTCCTGTAGCATTAAGAGTCTGAACTTACAGTATAACAACTCAGGTGCATACTGTTCAGAGCGCACTCACTATAATCAGGATTAGAGATGGATGAAGTATTCAAAAATTTGATTCGACTGATTCGCCGAATTGTACAAAAAAAATTGCTTCATGAAGCGCATTTCTTTGTAAGTAGTGGGTGCAAGGACAGGGAGCGGCAATTACACCGCCCCCATCATTGTACCACTCAGATGCCACCTTCATAGCTGATTGCGGCATCTGATAATACAATAACACTGCAATAATGCAGTGTAAAATATATATAAAAAAAGAATAAAATCATACTTATCCTCATCCATTTGATTGCAAAGAGCTGGCTGCCACCATCTTGATTAAAGATCTAGTGCAAAATGTTGCACAGCAGGTGATGACCTCATCACGTCGGCCGGCGGGGTGACATCATACCTTACTGCCCACAGGATTTTGTGTGAGATCTTTACTCAGGGTGGCAGTGCCCAGCTCTTCACGCTCAAATGGTAAGTATGATTTGTTTTTTACCCCATTTTAGGTAAAATGTATTCATTACCACGAAGCACGAGCAAATTCGGCTTTGCAGCTAATCAAATTTTCCCTGAAATTCGGATAGATTTCCACTTTGTGCAGTTCAATTCGTTCAACACTAATCAGGATGTATAACTTCCACATTTACACTATGTTGGGTACACCACGCCGATCTGTAATGGACACCGATGCTAGCATGTGATAGGTATTTCCTATTTGTTACACACCTAGATACAATTCTAGGTCACAAATGGTAGTGATACACGTGGGGTACATTCCCCTCCCTCGTCCTGGGTGGTATGACTCATTGTCGCATTGTTTGGCGCTAGGTGGTAAAATTTATCAATACTCATAGACATGATTTTGTTATCTTTTACTTATCCTCAATTTAAGTTTGAGCTCTTTTTTCTAGTACTACTTTAGTGAGGCTATATTTTATATATATGGAAGAAAATTGAAAATTAACGTGCTTAATTAGAAAACTTGATACCTTTATTAATAAATGGGTATGAGCAAGAGTGGTCGATATGCTCAGATGCTCTGATGTATAAAAAGAAACTAACCTCCTATTATAGATAGGTGGTGAAATACTGAATCACTAAAGGGACGGGGGTAATGCTGGGTAAGTCTGTGGAAAATTACTCTCCCTAGACGACCCTATGGAAGTATGTCCTTAGCACAGGGATGTCCCCTGATGGTGGAGACACCCTGCCCCCGTACCTAGGCCTAGATATGGCCCTAGTGATGCCCTACTTAGAAAAGCTGGATCGGGAAATATTGATCCAGTGAACAAAACAAAAAGAATAAGTCTAATATAATAAATATAAAGACACAACCCCAACGCGTTTCGGCTGCATACAGCAGCTCATCAGGAGGTGATGACAATGTACTATACGTAGTAGACAATGTACTAGTCTCCTAGCATACGAGCTGCACCTTCTACAGGGCCCCCCTCTGTCTGACTTCATCATACATACGGACAAGAGGTACATATCTGTATATACAGCGCCATTAAGTATGCTAAGGAGCTAAGTATCATCTCTTTTTCTCTTTTTTTGAAGCACCATCTTCTTGCTTTCTTCATTCCCTACGTATAGTACATTGTCATCACCTCCTGATGAGCTGCTGTATGCAGCCGAAACGCGTTGGGCTTGTGTCTTTATATTTATTATATTAGACTTATTCTTTTTGTTTTGTTCACTGGATCAATATTTCCTGATCCAGCTTTTCTAAGTAGGGCATCACTAGGGCCATATCTAGGCCTAGGTACGGGGGCAGGGTGTCTCCACCATCAGGGGACATCCCTGTGCTAAGGACATACTTCCATAGGGTCATCTAGGGAGAGTAATTTTCCACAGACTTACCCAACATTACCCCCGTCCCTTTAGTGATTCAGTATTTCACCACCTATCTATAATAGGAGGTTCGTTTCTTTTTATACATCAGAGCATCTGAGCATATCGACCACTCTTGCTCATACCCATTTATTAATAAAGGTATCAAGTTTTCTAATTAAGCACGTCAATTTTCAATTTTCTTCCAAACCTATTTTTCCTACATGTAATTTATCAATAGATATCCTCCCAAGTGTTTTCATATATTTTATATATCATTTTGTGACTGGATTGTGATAATTTATCATGTCCCCCAGCATTTATCCATGATATTACAAAAGGAGGAGGGGTTAGATTTAGTTGAATAGTAGCACCAAACATGTTTGTTATGTTTTTAATTGTTTTTCGCAAACATTGTGTGCTTAATTAAATTGATATTTTTTATATTACTTATGCATGTTATATTCTTGGCCTATAAACAGTGGGGCAGATCTATTATAGCCCGCTATAACTAGGGGCGCTGCCAGATTCTGCACCTGATTTATTACTAAGCATATGCCTAGTCATAAACCAGGCAAAGCAAACTGCAGTCCATGTGCCTGAACAGGAATCAGGGGCTGACATAGATTTCAGTCTTCCTCCATGCTAGAAAATTGGCGTAGAAAATGATAAATGTGGCAGGGCCTCTGGCCCTGGCTCCTCTATGCACTCACCACGCCCCCTCTTCAGGAAAGCGGTGAGACTGGCAGAGTAACAGCACTTGCGCTAAAATGTTTGTGCAAATGACATTGAAAAAGTTGTAAACATGCAGTTTACTACTTTTTTGTGGCCCATTGTCTTTTTGATTAGATTTACATATATGAAGATGTGTGGCCAACATTATACACTGGTTTGTGCCAGCCATATAATAGTATAGAATACTAGAAATTAATTAAAGGGGGAGCTCCTGCATAGGATCTAGTGTACTGTATATAAATGTTTCATCTTTGGGAGGAGAACATGCTTCTTGTTCATTTCTCTCCAAAACATCCACTGACTTAAGTGGATAGAAGCAACTGCTTGTGATGTCTGTTGTGTGTTGACTGCAAGTGTGGAAATAGTCTAGTTGCTACTGGAAACTGCTAGGTAGAAGCACCTTGTGTGTAAAGTATAGAGAGTATCCTAAAGAGTAGCAATTGCTTGTGAAATCAAGAAACTCTCCTGACACTAGTGACAACCAATTGAGAAGTATATTGAGTGCTTTGCTATTGTTGGCAACTGCTTGAACAGTAAAGAAACTTCTCTGTTAGGATACTTTCACACTGAGGCTTTTCGAGGAGGTTTTGTGGCCGATTTTCCTGCAGGCTTTTCAGTCAAAGATAGAAGTGGATTCAAATAGAAATATAAAGGATCCCCTGTTGGATCCACTTCTGAGTTTGGATGAAAATCCTGCAGGAAAATATTCTTCAAAACCTCCTCCAAAAAACTCTGTGTGAACCTACCCTCATTATTAGAAAATGCTAGTGAAGTTTTTTAATAACCTGCACCAAGAGACAGTTCATTGCTATTAGTAACGATCAAGCCACATGCCACACAATTCTTTGTTTGTAACAATCAAGCTTTCTGCCACAATATTATGTGCAGGTTTATGCACTGTCAGACAAGCCCACCAAAGGATCTTCTGGTGGGCCGAAGCTCTAATATCATAGTGGGCCCCAAAATTCGAGATAGAAAATATTTGGGGGGCCATTTGCTAAGACCTGCATTTAAGATGTTGGTCTTAATAACCCCTATATCTGTTAGTGGTTCCGCCAAAATAATAAAGAGTCACAGGCCTCTACATAACTTTGGCGCATCCAGCGTTAGTCTAAATGTAAGCCAGCTAACGCCACCCTAAAACATGCATAGAAATTGATGAATGAGATGGACTTCCCCTTTCCTACCCACACCATGCTCAGTTCTTTAGACCTGTCATGAGCAGGGAAAAGTCATATTGTGGTGCAAATAACCTTTGCGCTACAATATACGCCTTATATAGGCGTGTTTCTGGATAATAAATGAGCCCCTTGGAGTTGCATGTGGAGCCGATAACGTGTCACTATGGTCTATTTATTTTAATCAAAACCTATTAGACTTCATTATTGATATATGGATTGGGCGTCAAGAATAATTTCCTCTGGTGGGCCCAATGAACCCCATCCGACACTGAGTTTATTCCTTATATCTGAAAGGCAACTACAGATGAGTGAATAAACAGATTTGACTGTAAAAAAAATTGAGGGGATCTAAATCTGAATTTCTGGCGATTCTACTCAAATAAAAAAAATTGAGAATTTTAAAAAAAATATATATATAATAATAATAATAATTAAAAAAAAGTAAGCAATACAAGAGAAAAACTGAGCCTTAGGATACCTCAGACTATCATATACAAGTTTTCTGGAAAATGGAAGAACTTTCAATTCTTGTACATTACATTCAAATATTGGGCAAATCACCCATCTCTAGCTGCACCCAACCATATGAATATTGCATTAATTTGAGTAAACTTCTGTTAAGGAGAATTGTTACTGTGTCTGTGTAAATTACTGTATCACCCTCGACCAGCATACTGTATAGAGGTCATAAGCCACACAGATGTGTTTCTGACAGTCTGTGTGCACACTATTACAGTATGTGTCTACTTCAAATATATTGATGTTTCTCTGCTTGATGTTTTTTTTTTGAGGGTAGATTTTAGATTTTCTTATATCCAATTTGGTCCAAATATTTCTCCTGTTTAATCTGTTACCAATTGGGTTTGTATATCAATGTTTTGCAGTCTTGGATTGAAGTCTAGACGTTTATTTTGCAGCCAAAGCCTGAAGTATTTGGGCCTTGAATATTCCAGCTGCTGATTATGCATAAACTTTTTTTGTGTCTATACCTTGTAATGAGCTTGACTGCATAGCACAAGCTGAACTTATAACTGCTTGCTATATTATGGATGAGACCTGCTTTGTCCTTGTCTCCTAAATTTTCTAGAAAATGTTGAGCAGGGTCTTGATCTTCCCCATGTCTCTGCTATGCATTTCTCTGCATTAGGTAGGTGGCTCCTCCTGGCTTTTAACATGAAATGCAAGGTCTTTTTTTTTATTGAAGATGACCTTTCCATGGTGTTTTTAGTTTGGCTTGCGTGGGTTTCAGGCTTAGGGTTTCTATTAAGCACAAGTTAATAAAATAAGGTCTGAGAGAAAAAGTGTCCAGCCAGAGCTCAGCTTTAATTTAAAGTCACACTGTGATTGGTTGTTATGGGCATCTAGGGCAGTTTTGATAAATGAGGCCCAATATTGCCTTTCACTTCTTTGACGAGAAGGCAAGCACTGCTTATTCAGGCGTTGTCATGTTGTTGATGATACATTATAGAGAATTATTTTGTCCGGGGTTGTGCTTGTTATAGCTGATTTTTGCTGTCACCTCTGTGTTAAATTTATTGATGAAATGATTAGGTATATCTCCTTTTGGGAGGGGCAAGGATGACATACCATAATTATCTTAGAGTTAAGAAACTTTTGTAGTGCAGCCTTTGCTAGTTAGGTCAGTTGTTCTGGAACTTAGTATTGCTTTTAATGGAGGTTGTACCTGTAAACCTTTTGATAAAATTTGGATAATTACTGCTGTTTTGTTCAATTGTGCAGGAAACTAACCTTTTTTTCTAGGAAGAGTTGCCTTTTAATAAGGTATTTCCTAATTGACTCAATTAAAAAACAGTATGGGGACATTGTGGCACTGCTTGTTCAATGTTGGCTGCCTATTCATGTTATTGAATGCTGGCTGGCTGTGTCCCCACTTTCAGGAACATATTTGGCATTTTAGCATATTAGCATCTAGGCTGTAATTTTGCCTACACTTCCCTTCTCCAGGTGTAGACACAGTGAGGCAGATTTACTAATACTAGTATGTGGACAGTGTCAACTACTGCACCAGATTGATAGTGGTTCAGGGTAGATGATAAATCTGGGTGATAACAGTTTATTAGACAAGGTAAAAGAAAACATGTGTCTAAATATGGTGCAAAGCCTGTAGACCAGCTTTTTGGCTAAATTGTGCCAGAATTTTAGTGCATTTTCAATAGCACAGATGTAGTAGAGCTAAATGGAATGGGATATCTGTTCAGTAAACAAAGGCAAGATTTTGTTAATTGACTCTTTGAATAGGTTTTCAAAGGATTTTGTCATGAGTTAACACAGTGACATATGTTATCACAGTTCCTTTTAATTCTGCTACATCTGTAATTTTGTCTTTTGTTTGTGTTTTTAGATTTGCTTTTTTTTTTGCTCAAGCTTTGTATTTTCTTGTTGTAGTTCAAGTATTGTATGTTGTATTTCCTGCAAAGCTAAATGACATTAAAATATCAGTTTCTTTAATTCTTTAATTACTTTGTCATTTGACTCTTTGTCACAAAGATGTCTTTGAAATCTTTCCTTGAATTACACAAAGTAACTTCCCAAGACAAACCATTATTTGAGAGTATTGGGTGGGGGTTTGAAATATTTGGACATGATATAGCAGGGGTCAGATGTATGCTGTGAGCGATGAAACTCCACATTTTCTGTGTATTTTATTTGCACTTTGATAGGGTTTATAGAGCTTGCTATGGCTGTGTGCCAGGCCAAGGGTTGATCACTGTAGAATAATACATTAGTTTACTCTTGTCTTTAGGGGTAAAGTCAGCAAAAATGAGTTTCTGGATTTTTTCTAACTGAGGCATTCTTTGCTTGAATGACCCTCTGTCAGGATGTGATCTACAAGGCTTGTGCACTTATAGACATTTACTTTCTTCTGGTTTTCTTGTACTTAATTGTGATTTTTAATTTTTTGAAATGTTTGGTTTCTAGTCAAATTCTTCAGATTTTATTCTTGTGGCAGAATGTTCTCAGTTTTTGGAGCTCAGTTCTCTGAATTGATGTTGCCTATTGTTTGCAGCCTGTCATCTAAGCAGAGTTTTTGTTTTGTCTGTTAAACCTGCTATCATCTCCTTATTAATGAAGAGTGTTTAGTCCTACCTGCTTGCATCTTTATAGAGTGCTTTATTTAATGATCTGTATATCTATCTACCCTTTCATCTTAAGAATGGTATCATCTGAATGAAGCTTTCTCCTTGTATCCCCTACATTATAGTTTTAGCAAAACAAAGCATTCATGAAAAATGGATATATAGAGAAAAAAAGCATGGTATTATTTTAGACATAAACATATATGCCATGATAAATATGCATGAAATAAACAGTTGCAGCAAACCTTTCCTTGATTTTCAATGCCTTTTGCTATGTTAAAGCAGGGGTGCACAATCGAGGGCCCTCAGCCCAGGAAGGCCCCACAGAGCTGCAATTTGATTATTCCCATCCCGCTACACAAAACATGGCTGACTGTCTGCCTGTGTGCTCAGCTTTGCTTCTGACTGCAGTGCTGTATTTCTCTGGATTAAAGCTCCTGCTCCTCCTTTTTTGACTGTTCTGCATAGGAGTAAATGCAGCAGAGCAAGAAAAGAAGCACACCCATCCTTTCAGAATCCCAGCGGAAGAGCACATAGCTTGTGCGAGTGCAGCGGGGATGGCAGCATGGCGGAGCAGGAGAAGAGTAAGCACTAATTAAGCTATCTTTCTTCAAAAGGTCTGAGGAATGCATATATTTTTCATAATGCCCGGAGAGCCCCTTTAAAAATTGTTGGCCACTTTCTGGCTATTGTTGACCAATATGTTTGTAAGCTGATTATATGGCACTTACTAATAAAGATTTTTTGGTGTTCTGCACTATTTTATAAAGTATGCCCCTTGTTTGCCAAGTCTTTTGTGCTGTCCACACAGTCCTATCCATAAAATGGCTGCTGTTAAAGGGTTATGTGACCTGGAAAATCCCCTCCATGTGATGTCTTCTCCATTCAAATACACTGTACCTGCCACCTGCACTTACACTCTTGGGAGTTTAGTGGGGGGGGGGGCAGTGTGTTAAAATGTAAAAGGCTTAGAGATCTGTTACATGACCCTCCATTAGTCATTTTATAGGTAGAACCTTTATGTGGACTGCACAGAAACTTTGCCTAAAAAAGGTGCATGTATTATAAAATATAGAAAATGGTGCAGAATATCAAAAAAGGCTATATTAGTGTCATAATGTCATCTTACAAACACATTGGTCACAAGTAGCCAGAAAGTGGCTTTTTGCAGTTTTCTTTAAGTGAAGCTAAAAATAAATTGCAAAAAAATCATTAAAAAGACCTATGAGTCACATAAAAATGTTGCAAACCTTATTTTGATAGTCCAAGAAGGAAAAAAAATGCTGCAAACAATAAACCCTTCCCTACCAGCGAAAGTCTGGCTAGGACTTTAAAGATGGCACCCAGCCCCGAGCGCTGCAGGTGCCATAGCCACCGGGTGTTTCATACAGCAGACACCCGTAGCTAAAGTCAGTGACTTGCAATAATGCCGGTCGTGGACATTTAACCCTTCAGATTCAAATGTGACCACAGCATCTGGATACACTAAAACCCATTGAAGTAAAATAGCAGGAGCTATAAGTATACTTACTTGCTGCTAAAAACCAAACAGATACAGCCATAAAACAAAATATTATGTTTGGGAACATAACTCAAGACCAAACTACAAACGCCACATATGTAGTACAAAAATCATCTTTATTGTGTCATATCCAAAAGGACATACAATACATAAATATAGAGAATAATAAATAAAAAGCAGTGCAGATCAATGTTGTGAGAATGATAGCCCCACCGAACTCTAGGTCCACATGTATTAGTCTATCTCACTTAAAAATATTTAATTAGTAGTATTGAATATTCAATCAGTGATACAGAAATATGAGCTAAGTCACTCACTATCACCAGTGCCATGTTCACTAAAAAGTAATATTTAAATCCAACCCCCAACACTTATATCATATTGTCATAAATATCAATATATAATAGGGAAATAATCAGACCAAACTACTACCATAATAATCCAAGGATTTTAATGGCCTCCCTAGTTACAATAAAACCAGAGGGCAATAATAAAAGAAGAAACTAAATAAATGAGACATACAGACTAGGAGTCGGGGGAAGGGGCAGAAAACCCCCAACATACGTTTAACCTCGATTCCTCTGGGGGCGTATCTATCTGAACTAAACCCATCCTATATATATCCTATAAAGTACAGATATTCCCTCCTTCTATATTATCAATAACTTTCATCTGTGGTCTAACGGAAGTGGTCCATAATCCATGTGTGGCTATGGATGGCGTCTCATGGAATGGCGGAGAAATCCCGCAATGTAACATGGGATCACGTCCGAAATCTCAGACATGTGACCATCGAGGCCAGCTTACTCCCATCCCTAAGATACCGCATATGCACACCCAAGTGAGAGGAGGCCAAGAACCATGCCGTACAGAACACACTGCGGCAGCAGTACCCGCCCCCCACCAACGCGAGTGCCATTTTTAAAAAGGGCAATATTCCCTCATTACAGCACAGTGAGGCTACATTGATACCCAATCCAATAATTAAAGTAACCATATTTTTGTAATACATGTGTGGTGTTTGTAGTTTGGTCTTTATTTGCTGCTGAACAGCAAGTAAGTAAACAACAGTGAGTTTGCATTGTTTTCACACAGCAAGTTTACAAAGATACTGTACTGCCTTTTAAAGACACTTAATATAATTAACTAATATAGCAACGCAATAAAAATAGCTAAGTCAGCCTCCTATTTGAAAGTAGTTTATTCAGGACAAAAGCCCTTAATCACAAAAACATAACATTTTTTGTTGCGCTTAACAATAAGCCAGATAAATAAACTGAGTTTTTGTTACAGGAGGAGGACAACAAAGGCTGAAAACTGGAAATAAGTTACTCCTAGACAGTTATTGAAATGTGTGAAATTTGTATTGTAATTGCTATATAGGTTTTGTTATGTATCAGAGAGTGGAGTATCTTATATAGTATGGTATAAAACAAATAAGATAAAAGCAACACTAAGTTTAGCCTCCACTGAGCTGAATATACTGATGTTGCTGTGCATGTGCTGGTTTCCAATATGTGCAGTGTTACTCAATGAAGGCCCCGATGACTGGTCTAGTCCCCTGGGCCTCCATGAACAGCCATAACAGGACCAGATCACAATGCTTATATCACAACCAGCTATAGTAGGTAAGTGCCCTGTGCTGCACAGCGATGGACAATGATGTAGGTGTCCTAATAACAATATATTAGTAAGCTGAATACACTACTGTTTCCAGCACTATAAATATTAATTTAAATTGTCCAACCAATTTAATTTGAATGAATTCTGAATTTGCAAACTCCAATCATATACTATTTTCCAGATGGGTGCTTAGCTAACCTAAAGTCAGGCATTCACATATATGCCAACTGAGAATCTTCATACTGAGAACACTCTATTGCTCTAAGCTGAGCAGACATGTATGAGGGGATCAAGAGCAACTGCTGTTCAGCCAACAGCTATCTTGTCTGGCTTAAGTCTTGTTCAGGAAGTTTTTGTATATGTTTTATAGGTATTTGAAGCATGTTACACAGACTATAAACACAATAGTTTAAAGGGGGCTCAATTGCTTTTATGGGAGAGTTGTTTAGAAATGCTCCGGAAACGGTGCAGAGTGTATTGCACACAGAAGGAATAGATAAGTAGTGCCCATCACCTAATGTGAATGGTGGATTTTGTGTTTTGGGTTTTATCTTTTATTGTAATCCTACATGTGATGATAATGATATTGATGCTGAAATGTAATCTGTGCAAAGCAGGGTGTAGTGGTCAGTGTGAAAACTGCAAGATTTTATGATTTACTTAAACTATAGATAGTGATATGGAAAATTACAAAAAGAAAAATCACTAAGTAATAAAAAAAAAAAAAAATTAAGCAATAGGTGCCTTTCTGAGGGCACAGACGCTTTAAGTGGGTTGTACCCCATATCGGCAGAATAGAATATAAGTGTACATGTGTGATAGCCGCCCCATTTGCCACAATGTCTCCATTAACTCATTATTGAGGCCGAAATACCATCATTCATTTATTCCTTATGCTTTGGATTTGTAGGACAATACTTTAAGGTAGTTATCTAACTTAGGGCTCTTTCACACCTGCGTTGTTGTCTTCCGGCATAGAGTTCCGTCGTCGGGGCTCTATGCCGGAAGAATCCTGATCAGGATTATCCTAATGCATTCTGAATGGAGAGAAATCCGTTCAGGATGCATCAGGATGTCTTCAGTTCCGGAACGGAACGTTTTTTGGCCGGAGAAAATACCGCAGCATGCTGCGCTTTTTGCTCCGGCCAAAAATCCGGAACACTTGCCGCAAGGCCGGATCCGGAATTAATGCCCATTGAAAGGCATCAATCCGGATCCGGCCTTAAGCTAAACGTCGTTTCGGCGCATTGCCGCATCCGACATTTAGCTTTTTCAGAGTGGTTACCATGGCTGCCGGGACGCTAAAGTCCTGGCAGCCATGCTAAAGTGTAGTGGGGAGCGGGGAGCAGTATACTTACCGTCCGTGCGGCTCCCCGGGCGCTCCAGAGTGACGTCAGGGCGCCCCAAGCGCATGGATCACGTGATCACATGGATCACGTCATCCATGCGCATGGGGCGCTCTGACGTCACTCTGGAGCGCCCCGGGAGCCGCACGGACTGTAAGTATACTGCTCCCCCGCTCCCCGCTCCTACTATGGCAACCAGGACTTTAATAGCGTCCTGGGTGCCATAGTAACACTGAAAGCATTTGGAAGACGGTTCCGTCTTCAAATGCTTTCAGTACACTTGCGTTTTTCCGGATCCGGAGTGTAATTCCGGCAAGTGGAGTACATGCCGGATCCGGACAACGCAAGTGTGAAAGAGGCCTTACATTCTACTGTTTTCCCAGAAGCAAGATAAGGTCTTATTCAGGAAAGTGTAATTTATATGCGACTCACAAGTAATATTCCAAATGTAACTCCCTGAGTTCTTGTGGCATCAAAGGGATCTTTCGTTGAGTAGAACTGCAAGGGATATGGGTGTTGTGGCCAAAACACAAGTGTTATAACGTGGCTCTTAATGTTTTGGCCATCTGAAACTCGCCTTCCCAATAGAACAAGTGAAGAAATCATAAAATTTAACACACATGTGAAAAACTCACCGACATATATTAAAAACTATATTAAAGAGCTTTAATAGCATATCTGTATTGGCAACTATATATCCTACTAGTTACAGTGAAAAAAATAATAAAATACACCCCCCATGTAAAATATAACTAAATCCTTTGCAATACTTCATCATGACTTACAGGATTAATCATAGACTGGCACGTTCTAACACGTGGCCCTTTGTGATACACATAAATTGTGTCTCTAACTTCCCGTTAGTTCCATAAGTTTACAAGCATGGCCTCTAGGGTGCGGCATGCCACTGTACATCATCAGATACTGAACCTAGTGAAGGCTTTATTGCTTCTTCGAACCAGGCCATAGTCATCCCCAGATAGAAACAAAACACAATTTCTCATTCTGCTTAGGTTTGATCGCACAACAAAGATTGCACATTTTGGGTTTGCTTTTTTTTTTTTTATAACCAGAAAAAAATGTAAAAAGAAGAACAGCAATTTATTTCTCCAAAATAATATATATTCTTAGTTTTCAAGCAACAAAGGCACAGGGAATTAAAACAGTGTCCACTGGAGACATTTTTATTATTTCACATCAAATTTACACGACAAAAATATATCTATATTGCAGCAGACAGATATAAAACAAATACAATACACATTTAGTGCAAATAAAAATGTTTGCAGGAATAACGTTATTTTTAAAAGTAAAAGGTATCCTCTTTAGATCTGCTTCTATTGTATGAAGATATAAAGGTAAAGATGAAAAATGCAGCACCTCCATATCCTATCCACTCTACTAACATTCTGCATGTAATACAATTCATAATTCTGGATTAAGATTTATAGTGGTCCAAGGTAGAGATGAGCAAAGTTTTGAAAAATTGGATTCAGCAACTTAATTGTTAATGGCTGTTCAACACATTTAAACAGGGGCCATTGGAAATATGGAGTTTGGCTGGTTAGGTGGGGGGCGAATTATTGCAGTTGTTTCCTGCAGTCTTCTGCGGGTTATTTATTGGCAAGCACTGACTATTAATCTGCTCTTGCATACTCACTTCTCCAAACCCAGCGTTCTCCTGCACTATAGGTGGGAGCCCTTCTTATGTCATCTGCTTTTTCTCCTTTTCCACATCATCTAATATCAATAAGAATAGGAACATCCAGTTACTCCACTCTCTGTATCTTGCTGACTTTTTAGGACATGGAGACTTTGAAGGATTATTTTGAAGAAGTAAAGCTAGCAAAAGATGAGGATGGTCATCATTAATACCTGACCCTCCTAAGGGGTGCAGACTGGATGGCATTGGTTGGCACATTGGCAGTGGAATAATAACGGTTTCCCTCTTATTGATATTGAATTACATATCTTAGTTTATGGCTGCTGTAGGAATAAGTAAATGTAGGAATAAATAAATAAAACTGACACAGAATAAGTCTCCCTACACTCTCCCTGCAGTCTCCTTGTACTTTCCCTGCAGTCTCCCTCTCCAATATTCCTTTATTAATAATTTCCGGCAACACTAGCTATAGTGTATGAGCGCTTGCCATGTCTCTCCCTATGCTCAGGTAAAAGAACAATGGCGGAGACCGCAAGGGATGAGGGTTTTATAGGGATGGCTATCTGTGGGTTGGCTGGCTACACAGCCTTATGGGTGACCTTGCTCCCCCGGAATTCTTACTTTCACTTTATATCACATGCAGCCGCCATTTTAGGCAAAAACGATTAGTTACCACGAAGCAACAGGAATTTCAGATTCTTTGCAAATCAGAGTTTTCCTAAACTTCAGACCGAATTCTGCTTCGACTGCTTTGGTCCACTCAACTTTAGTCTAAGGGGTAAATTTAGGAGTACAGTGTATTTGTATGTAAATGAATACTGTGACTGAAGGCCAGGTACCTTTCAAGGGTTAAATAGGTTTTCCAACCACAAAAAGTGATGGCATATCAATATTAAATATCATTTGTTACTGATCAGTAGGGGATTCACAATTGTGAAGAGAATTTAGCTCTTTTTAGGGGTCATGGTCTGGGGCCTTTATTATTTCAGAGGGTCTAGAATCTATTTTACCTGGTCAGGGGACTATATTTATTTTGGGATGTAATTAAGGGGTCATATGAAGTATTTGTAATTGAAATTTCATAGGTTAGAGGTCCTGTCTCAGAGTTTTCTCTTCTCCAACCACTGCTATGCACAGGATCTGCCCTCCTCACCCATGCAAGCACAGAGCTGACAAAGATTGGAGGAGTTATCTCCTCTGTACTCTTCTGCTGTCTGCAGAGCATTACACAAGAACAGGACGGGGTAGATCCTGTGTGTATGAGCAATGTCTATGTACAGTACAGCTGGGACTTGTAGTCGCACACATATAACATGAGTATCCCAGTAGTGAGACTGCAGACAGGGCAGTCATTTTATTCACTCCTTTTACAGAGCAGGGAGGGAAAGTCTTTGTTGACACCCACAAACCTCAGATTGTTGTTACACACCCCCATAGCTCTGCATGCAAACAAAGGGGCCAGAACAGAACTAGACAAATATATTTTCATTTTTGCCTAAAACTTGCTTACCTTGTATATATTGCTCACCATCAGATTTACAGTGCATTATTTTTTTACATAACTTAGACAACCCCATTACCTAAAATACTCCAATTAAAGCATAGACGAGCCTTTGAAATTTTATCCTAAGCTACCATGAGTTAATTTTGCATAAAGTAATTTCACTGAAAGTTTATTGGTTTAATAAAATCATGGCTTTTTAGGAAAAACACATTTTCATATGTAAAATATTTATATATAGTATCAGTTAATTGTTCAGAATGTAGCCAAAATAATTTCCTGCAGAGTAAATGGAGATTTTAAGCAATGATTTAGGCTTCCTTGTCTTAAATTATTAAATCCCCTTGTCAGCTGCTGTCTAATGTTAAACATGTTCAAAAAGCTTTAGCTTCGTCTGTCTTAATGAACTCAAAGGCATTTTGTGCAGCTCAGTTTTCAAATATATTGCTGAATTATGCTTGGTATGCTATAAGAATAGAAAACATAAATTACCTGCAACCTGTTTGAAAGTCTCGTCCGAGATTTAAATGTTACCTTCAAATATCTCTACATGCATTGCAATACATGTTTCATTGGAGGTACATTGCCTTGGAAAAATATTAGCTAATTGATCCATAAGCAATTTCCTAAATCCTTTTCAGCAGCTAACTTGTTCAAGATTCAACCCAGAGCAATATGTACACAGTAGTGCACATGGTTTGATAGTAAGAACTCAAGGGGCAGAAGCCCTGATGCCTCCACTATCCACCCAAAGTGTACAAGCCAGTTCTTAATATGCCTTGGGAAGTCACTGTATATATGGAAAGTGTATATACTGACCATATGACCATCCCTGGGACTCCAATCTTTGCATTCCCTGATAGTTGTGTGTCAATCCTATCCAGCTAAGAAGATACTTCAGTGGATAGGGCCATTGTTCATGGACACCTCTCCTATATAGATCTGTGATAGAGGCCAATAAAGTAAACACGTAATCCATACTGTACATGCAGTTTTTACCTAATGAAGGGGAGATAACTACCTGAAACACATTGTATCTTTCTGCTTAATAAACTACTGACAACCTACATCAATCTGGATCTTCTGGCTGGTTCCTTGTGCCGAGGGATGTTTTCCTGAACGTATTTACTTCCCAATCTTCTTGGGGAACCAGTCATCCGCGATAAGAAGAGCCACATCTGCAGCTGCAGACCGACCTTTCTTAGTATCCACCCTCTACCACTCAGACAAACTTCTTCTAGAGTTATGCCAAAGGCTTGCACAACTCCTTAAGGTGAGCCTCCTATTTGGAGCCCAATACTTACCTTTCCTATATGTTATTACCCTATGGTGCACCTCTATTTTTTGTTTACCAACAAACGACGCCTGTACTATTGAGAGGCCAATAGAGGGCTGGGTTCCAGAAGTCGGTGGGGCTTACCTTAATCAAGCCGTCTAGGGTACAGCTGTTCCCTGCAGCCAGGCAATGATCTACAGTATGCCTACTGGACACTTGAAACACATGATATAGCCTAAGGGTATACATGTCATAAAAGCAGCCTATGCTGCTAGTGGAGTCTTGAAGAGAGAGAACCCAGTCATATTTGGTCCCATCCCATTTGCTATCAAGTAGTGAGAATAGACCTCGGGATCACGCGGTACGGTTTAGTCACTGTTACCAAGATGTACATAAGGTCAGCTTGTGTACATAAGGTCAGCTTGTCACAGTTTTACACCCCCTGTCCACACGGGCAAAGGGAGTGAGAGAGGATGACCCACACAGCCTCCAGCGTGGCACAAACCTCGCTCACAACCCTGACAAACTGGAACGTCCTTTCACTGCCCCAATGAATCACAGCCCTGCCAGCCCAGTAGACTGCCAGAAGTTCCTCATTAGATATAAGCCTGTTCCATTAATGGGATTATATCAGACCAGAAACTCACCCAAGTATCATGTAATATAGTACTGAGACACAGACATGTGGGTGTCACGGACATTCCCGTGGCAGGTACCAGGAGATCGAAGAGAAAGGCAACTCGTGGGTGTAAATTGACAAGTTCACTGTGGATCTTATTGTGTCTGTGTTTTGGTGAATGCCACACCCCTTGCTTCAGTTGTTGCTTGTTGGTAATTTACTTTTCCCATAAGTAGCTGCTTCTCACTCTTGAAGGTGCGGTTTATAGATTTTCTTCCTGCCTTCTAACTAGCTGGTTGGTTGTACTCTGTGGTGCTTCTGGAGTTGCCAGTTTTCTACTTTCAGATAAATCTGTAAAGAATAAATCAAGGCAACTGGACGTACTGTAGATTTCTTGAAAACTTTTCACTCGCTCTTCCAACGAGCTTTCTCAATTCTGAGTGACTGTACAAGAATTCTCTGGGAATAAATATGTAACTGAATCAACATCTAGTAATTATACCCAGCATGGGGTCAGAGGTCATTATACCCAGCATGAGGTCAAAGGTGTTGATCCCATTATCCTAATTGGAGTCAGTAGGCGATAAAGACTTCCCAGAAAAAGGTGTCAAGACAGCATTGTATGTGGCAGACAATAGATGTCTAACCCCCCCCCCCCCACCTCTATTCAAGCTTGGCTTCTCCATTTTTACGTAGCTGGCCTCCTTCACACCTCGTTTGTACCAATCGGCCTCCTTATCCAAAACACGTACTTGACTGTCTTCAAAGGTGTGACCTGTTTCTTTTAGATGTAAGTACACAGCTGAATCTTGACCAGAGGTTTTGGCTCTTCTATGCTGAGCCATAAGCTAATGTATTTGTTGTTTTGTTTTGCCAATATACAGTTCTGAGCATTCCTCATTGCACTGGACTGCGTACACAATGTTGTCCATCTTGTGTTTAGGCGTGGGGTCTTTTGGGTGAACCAGTTGTTGCCTCAGTGTGTTGCTGGGTTTAAAGCAGACAGGGATGTGATGTTTATTAAAAATCCTTTTGAGTTTCTCAGACACCCCAGCTACATATGGGATAACCATATTCTTGCGTCTGTCATGCTTCTCGCCCTCACTGGTAGTCTTGGTGCTCTTTCTTCTCCTTCCTTCTGTTTTGACAAAGGCCCATCTGAGGTGTTTGAATTCCTTCGCCTTGGCCACATACAATGCTGTCTTGACACCTTTTTCTGGGAAGTCTTTATAACCTACCGACTCCAATTAGGATAATGGGATCAACACCTTTGACCTCATGCTGGGTATAATGACCTCTGACCCCATGCTGGGTATAATTACTAGATGTTGATTCAGTTACATATTTATTCCCAGAGAACTCTTGTACAGTCAAGAAATCTACAGTACGTCCAGTTGCCTTGATTTATTCTTTACAGATATACCATGACCTGGATAAATGAGAACCTTCACAGACACTTTCAGATAAGTCTTGTCCTTTCTTGTTTTGTGTTTGTTATATTCCCTGTTGTTTTTATCTGGGCCTGAGACAGAGACTTCCATTTGTCCATCTGGAGAGAAATGGGTTGTCTCTGGTCCTAACCTCATTTCAGGGCATTATAGGGATATAATGGCCTAGGTATACAGCATATGAATATTCCTACCTTCAAGGTCTATTCATATTGATAGGTAGTTAGGGTCCGGATTAGGGTTGTTTTGGAGGTGACATGTTCCTTCCCTAGTATCCAGGCCCAGTTACTGTTCCCCTTTCCCCCTGTGTTTAGTGTAGAGTTTTACCCCCACACTGATCGTGACAGTGGGATTTGTGGATCGAGATAAAGAACAGCGCAAGATTAAATTATATATTTAATTGCCTTAAGGGCGCACTAGACACAACATTATATACACATAGAATATTTACAATGGTCCAATATGCAAATATAGGTGAGGGTACAATCAAAGTTAACAAATATAAGTCAGTTACCAGATATGTTGTAGTCATTTAAAGCTGTAATCTTGTATGGTTGGATGCTACAGTCACATGGCAGGCGGTGACATAAGCAGAATTTACAGGTCCCTCCAAACACAATACCTGGCGTGAACTCCCTTCAGAAATGACCATGGCCAGTGCTCTGTACAGGAATTTTAACCCTTAGTTGGTCACACCCTTCCTCCCCCTGGGAGAATCCCACACCACTCTCCCTTTGGCCTGGCAGCTAGAAATCCAAAAACACATTATGGACCATAGCTCCTCACCGAAAAGGTCATAGGCAAATGGTTCTGGTGCCAGTGGATCCACCTGGAGCACTGGTGCATGTGGGGACTAAACACGGCGCTGCTATTTGGTTCTTATGAGGAGTTCTCTGTATCTCCCCTTCTATGCGTCCTATAAACAAACAAAGGCCGGAGGAACATCCGTCTTGGTCCCATGGTCTCAAAGACATAACCGATGTATTTCCGAGATGTATGGTCATTTCATAATTCCTTATGAACTTCCGTGATGTCTAGGGGGTTCTTTTGTTCTAGAAGAGCTCGGCCCCACAGCAGGCGGTTGTCCTGCCAGTGGAGCTTGCTTCCAGCTAGGCTTATGGAGGTGGGAAATATAAACACTGGAAGGCTTTCAAGAAGGGCCACCTGTGGAGCTTGCTTCCTCTGCCAGTTGACAGCATATGGGCAAGCATTACAGTATGTTTCCTAATATTCCTCACTTAATGGCACTATAATAAGGGCCCATTATGATTTTTACTGCAGTACACCCTCTCATATGTTCATGCCACTGTCTATGCTGCAGACTGACATAAACTACAACCTATGGTGAGCTGAGCTCTGGGCTAACTATTGAAAATCTAAAAACTTATTTGCCAATTTCTATGTTTAGATTGCCTCTGCTTGCAGAAAGGCCATTTGGATCAGACTTTAAGGAATATATTGAAATGATTCTCTAATATCTCAGTATAGGTTACTTTATATTAAAGATACACTTATGCCGCTAGCAAAGATAGTCTGGACATTTTGGTTACACTTGGTTTTATATAATACGTTTGTAACATTCATGAAACAAAGCAATTGCAGGCTTTAGCCTTGATTCAAAGTCATGTCCTGGTTGTTATGGAAACATATTCTTTGAACCATCATTTTGCTTACCTGTTCCTCAGAAGAAAGAGATATACATTGGCTTATGTAGAATACTATTTCTGATTAAACAAATACATTGACATACAATGCTCTACCAAAATGAAATTTCTAAAACAAAAACTACACGATTTATGTTTCAGGAAGGTGTCAGAAATCTAATGTTTAAATTTAAAATGTAAGGTCCTGTTCAGCCTGCACAATTCCAATTTACACAGAATAATGCATTCACATTTAGCAAGTCAAATACAATTTAGTATGGGTGCTTGAAAATTACATTTTAGGTATCCCTAAGCATTCTCTATGACAGCTTTGTATTTAAGATGGCAGAGAAATAAAGCACAAAAGGAACTGTTTATGACAGGAGACACTACACCAAGTTTTAGGAGCACTAAATTATATGGAAAATACAATTTAAATGGAGAATATTTTATATTACTGCTTTCATGTTGAGAGAAATGAACCCTACTTTTAGAGTCACATAAGATTTCAATTACAGGCATTGATATAAGGGGGGTGCAGAAGAAGTGGCTGCTTTGGTAATTAACTGGGGGCAAAAGACCACCTGCCACTTAAGAAGCCACCAGTATTAAAAATAGCACATGGTAGGTGGGGAATCCTGTTACAGATTTTGCAGTGGTACTCAGAAACAATGGGTGTCGTAGCCACCAGAAGCATGCTGTTTTAAACAGCAGACACCCAGGCCTAATGTCCACCACCGCCGGTAATGCCGATCGTGAACTTTTAACCCCTCAGATGCCAAGGTCAAACGTGACCATAGCCTATGGAGGCACAAATACCCAGATGTGTGTTCTGGGTGTGTTCTGGCTCCCTCGGCAAGGATCGGGGAAGCTGGAGTGTGTGTGTGGAAGCCTCTGTATTCCTCATTGATACATGGCTGCCTCACATTAGTTCCTATGAACATTCTTGTTGCCGGGCTCCATAGGAACATAGTAAAATTCTCAATAAAATTCTCATCACCTCCTTTCCCCAAAAATAAAAATACATAAACAGTAAAAATAAAATTACATATCTTGGGCATCTCCGTGTACAAAAATGTCAGTACAATTGAAATAAAACAATATTTATTCCATATAGTAAACAGTAGATGCAAACATAACATATGGACTAAGCCCTCACTCTAATGATAAAATCTGAGACCCTTAGCCAAGGTGGGCCCCCACCTGTCTAATAGGTGACCTTGATTAAGGTCGTACATATAGCTCTGTGTGCTCCTCCTCTCATTGGCACACAGAGGTAGCTAGGAGCAACCCACTATATGTGCAGGGACTGCTCTCCTGAATATAGATGCCCATACGGCATAGGTAGGTTTAGAAAAGGACCTGTCTGACTGAGATCATCGTGGCGCGGGTAGGTGGGCACAGATGTGTTTTAATCCAAATATATTGACTAAGAGTCTTCGATTTTATCATTAAAGTGTTTGCATCTATTGTTTTAGTGCATTATTTTCTGTGACTTTTTAAATGTAGCCATGCACATGATTTTTTTTTTTCATATACCAAACAGAAAAAAAAAAATCAAAATGACCAGTTCGCCATTCAGAATACGACAATGAAGTGAAAAAAAATCTTCATGGTTTTTATTTTTTCACTTTTAAAACACAAGAAAAATTATATATTTATGATATCGTAATCATACTGACCTGGAGAATGAAAGTAACAGGTCAATTTTACTGCATAGGGAACACCATAAAAGCAAAACCTATAAAACTGTTGCAGAATTGTGTTTTTTTTTCTCCAATTTCACCCCATTTGGAATTATTTCACAGCTCCCCACTACATTGTATGCAATATTAAATGGTGGAGTTAGAAAGTGCAAGTTGTCCCACAAAAAAATAAAAAATTGAAAAATAAACAAAAATAGGGCCCCAGAAAGGCAGGGAGTGAAAAATGAAAACGCAAATATGAAAAAAAAAAACTCTGCACCTAAAAGGGTTGAAGGAAATCTATGGCCAGTGACCTCCCTATCCAATAGAGACATAGCTATGGTTCACCTTATTAAAACACTGTATTTATTTTGTTGATCAGAAGCTCCATTCCCAAGTTCTGATACATTTTCCTAATATGCAAATAAGGCCTTTGGTTTAATGAAGGAGTCACTGCTGATCTCTTGCTGCACCCAAGGGAGAATCTGGGCACAGCAAGGAGTAGAGCTTGGGTGTAACAAGCGCAATGGTGAAACCCTTATTTTACCAAAGGACTAATTTACATATTAAGAAAATGTATAATTGCTAGTTTTCTAGTGAAAGTGTACTCTTGGGGTCTGTCTGCCTATTTACTGAACTCTGCCTATCTACCAATTCTGACCCTCAACTGCCTGATGTGACCACTGCCTCACCTTGGATTATTTTCATGGAATTGCACAAACTCTGTCTGCCCTGACCCCGGCCTTTTTCCTGACTATGAGTATTTCCTTGGCCTTTTTCCTGACTATGAGTATTTCCTGAACCCTTGGCGCTTTGCGCTGGTGTCTCTGACCTTGATGGGTCAGCAGCCAACCAATCTGGGTATATTCCAAGATATAGCAGGCTTGTGACTCTCCTACAGCAATGACCAGATCACTGTATAGGGGTTAAATGGTGAAAACCTGGGGACTGCTAGGATAATGTCCTTAGGAATAGCCCAAAGCCAAATGATTGGTTTGCACAGTGGGTCCGCATCCACTGTCCATAACAGTTCTACATTTTTTGTTTTTTCTCTTTTTTGGAGATTGGATATGAGGAATGATTAAAGGGTTTGTCTTGACAATCTAATTAGGGCATATGGACATAATAGGGGGATATCAGGCCCAATAAATCAAAGCCAAGAGGTACTAAGAAATGGCAGCTTTTGTTTTGGAGAATCAAGACTGTCCGTGTAGTAAATGGATAGAATAGTACAGGTGAAACTCAAAAAATTTGAATATCGTGCAAAGTTCATTTAGTTCAGTAATGTAACTTAAAAGGTCAAACTAACATACAAGATAGACTCATTACATGCAAAGCGAGATATCTCAAGGCTTTATTTGTTATAATTTGGATGATTATGGCTCACAGCTTATGAAACCCCAAAGTCACAATTTTGAGGTACCCTTTGCTCAGGAGATATGGATTAATTAGCTGACTACAGTGTTACACTTTGAGCCTAAAATATTGAACCTTTTCACAAAAGTCTAATTTTAAGCTGCATTAATGCAATTCCTTTTAATTTGCATTGCTGAAATAAATGGACTTTTGCACGATATTCAAATTTTTCGAGTTTCACCTGTATAGTATAGTTGACTGTAACTTCCACTGGCAATAAAAGTTAGTTGTTTCTGAAGATTATATCTGTCTATCTATCTATCTATCTATCTATCTATCTATCTATCTATCTATCTATCTATCTATCTATCTATCTATCTATCTATCTATCTATCCAAAGCCAGAAGTGGATAAAACAGGTATGGGAAAAATCAAGGAAGGACTTATACTTTTATTTTCTGCTCTATCCACTTCTGACTCTGGCTCAAAAAAACTACAGTAAAAGGTGCCAAAAACATTGGCTCTATTGGTCACCTTGGCTGCCAATCATGTAATATAAAGTAATTCTGTAAAAGCAGTAGAAAACAAAAACTACGTTAATTTCTAACAACTTCCAATCATAAAGACAAAATGAATTATGGTGGTAGGGAGTAAAGGCAAAATCTAGAGATCTACTTGATTCAAATCACAAGGCTTCCTCCAACACATAATTGTAATGAAAAACACCATGTATTTCAAATATTTTTTAAAGTGTTACAGATATATATATATATATATATATATATATATATATATTAGAACATATTGTACATGCAGTCATTTTTCCATTTGTGAAGTCCTGTAGAGAACAATATAGGAAAAACTCCAGAAAATAAATTCTTTATTCAGAATATGCTGCTTTTGAAAACAAGACAGAGCTATTGTCTGTAAAAAATACTGCATAAATGCCAAACATTACTATTTTTGTGTAGCCTTTTAAATAGTTTGTTGTGGATTGTAAAGTGTACCTAACCTTTCAACAAATGTCACATTAATCAATAGTAGAGCATGTGTACATTGCAATAACACTATTTATGACTACTATATGACTTTAGACATGCTGAATCTCTAGTTTGCAGTTCTCCCAGAGATGGTGGGTGGAGACTAGATGCCATTCACTGCATACAAAGTAGAGAAGAATTTGCTTCATAACCTTGTCTTACTCATAAGCAGCCCAGGATCATGGAGGACATTACAGAAGTAATGACGAGTATGATAATGAATACAGCAGTTGTGCTGAGGTTTAAACTTATATCCTGTTTAGCTGCACAGTCTCTTTGTCTGTGTGTGTCTCACTCAGCTCTTGCTAACTCCTCCTCTCCTCTCTATAGACTTGTATTATCATGAGTAATATGGGGGAAAGGGGGAGTAAACAGCTGATAACATGAGAACTAGAATTTTTTTTCAGACATTGCAAACATTTTTATTCTCACTTGGGCAAAGTTGTGGGAAATGTTAGTGACTAGAAAGACTGAATTAGTGGGTTACCTCAATTAAGACTTAACTTTTAATACACCATTAAAATAATATACCCAAGAGGAAGCGGAAGGCCACCCACCAGGGTGTAACACACTTATCACAAATCACTCAGTGGTGAATAAATACAATATTGCTCTATTCAGTGCCAGGGGACATAGAGAGGGAGCGGGGGGAAGGGGATTGGAAGGGAAAACTGGGTCTCTTCCTTCTATTAAGCCCTCCTCTAATGATCCTCTACGCTGGGGATCAACAAGCTCACCCTAGACAGGGCGATCCCACTGTGTGTCTCCTTCCTCCTAATGTAACCCTTGATATCCCCTATCTATGCCACGCCAATTGACTTCCCTGCCTTGTCGGGGAAAAGGAGCAAGCGTAGGAACTGACACCTGGCACAATAGAAGGAAACTAAAAAGATATAGCTACATAAAGCAATTGCGCAGGTATCTGATGTCTTACCCAGACATAGACATATACTTATGCACAAAAGATCAAGCAGCATATAGCTTTGTCCCAATACCACTCCCTCCGACGCGTTTCATTGGCCTTAGGGCCAACTCATCAGGGGACTTACAGCAATGAAATACAGCAATGACATAACAAAAGATTAAGCAATAGATAAAGTGCAAATAACATGTAAAACTAAGCTTAACAGCAGCGGCAGAGGCTCCATCTGGTCAATCTAATGGAGTACTTTACCCTCATAGCACAGCCCTCTACTTTCTCTGAAGCTCATCCAGCCATGCTTGTGACGGCAGCGTGTGGTGGCAGCACATGTAATGGCGTGCAGGTAGGCCGTTTAAAGACAGCTGCGCTGCACATAGGCCGCATCCCATCCAGCACATGACCCGTCACGTGATTCGGGAGCCATGAAATCTCAGTCACATGAGCCGTCACGTGATCAGACGGGGGCCGGCGCGGCAGTCACAGGATCAGTAAAGGGAGTGTCTGTAGTGTACCAGGCACTCCCCTTCAGTGATGCTGCTTGGAGATGGGTAAAACAAAGGAGAGGATGTCAGTTAAGTCACAGACATCCCTGTCAGTTACTCCAAAGTAGCGCTGCATACAATCAGGCACCGAACAAGGCAAAAACAGACTGAGGCAGTATAAAATAGCTCTGCCAGGTCTGAATAAAGGCTCAATTTGGCAGGATTAGTCAATATAATAGCACCATACAGTTATTAAAGCGTAGTGAGATTATGAGATTCACTGGCACTCACCGCAGAGGGAACACCTGGTGAAATCAAATTAAACAGCAATAGAGCTGTTCATTTAACCCCTTAGGTTGGGTGGTTTTGAGATAAAAAAAATCCACCAGGTCTCCCTCTGCAGTAGTCTCCTCTCCCAGTCCCCACCCCTTTGTAAGGGGGGGAATAGTTTCAATCTCCATTAACATCACCTTAGAAAAATCACCCCCATGTAGGTGTTCAACATGTTTTGCCAGAGGAGTATCCCTTTTGTGACGCATATCCCCCAGGTGCTCGCCCACACTTCTTCTTCTCCTGTAATATGAGTGAATTATCTAATCTTAAATAACATCATTGAGGTTGACACACCAGAACTGTCTAAAAATTTTTTCCACAACAACCAATCAGAGATAATTTATTTGCCTAAACAGAATAACAAAAATATAGATGAACTCCAGCTACAATTGTCAAATAAGGTCATTTTCTCTATGAGTTTTGATATATAGGTCTTTGTGTGTTGTCATGTTTTCCAAATCTTAAAATGTTTATTATAATTTAGTATATGTTCACTGGAAGACCATTATTCCATTGTGAAAGGTTTTCTTCTGGACTAGTCCCAATGGTGCATAGTCTGCAATGACAACAGTCTTGCTTTGTCGTGTGTTAAAAATTGAATGCATTCAAGTTTAAAGGGGTATTCCGGATACACAAAGTTGAACTTATGATAAAGTACACTGCCTGTCCCCCCAAAAAATTGCCACCTGGATTTAACTAAGCAAATAGTTTTGAGCCTCCTATTGGATAATTACTGCATGGGCAATTATCTTTCAGCTGGCAACAAGTTATTTAACCCCAACTGGTGCAATGAGTTGCTTCTCATTTCTTAAACAACTATGTCGAAAGACACATCTCGTGGTCGTGGAAAAGATGTTAGTCTGTTTGAGAAGGGTCAAATCATTGGCATGCATCAAGCAAAGAAAACATCTAAGGAGATTGCAGAAACTACTAAAATTGGCTTAAGAATGGTCCAACGCATTATTAAAAACTGGAAGGATAGTGGGGACCCATCGTATTCGAGGAAGAAATGTGGCGGGAAAAAATCCTGAATGATCGTGATCGGCGATCACTTAAACGTTTGGTGAAATCGAATCTAAGAAAAACAACAGTAGAACTCAGGGCTATGTCTAATAGTGAAAGTAAGAGCATTTCCACACGCATAATGCGAAGGGAATCCAAGGGATTGGGACTGAACAGCTGTGGAGCCGTAAGAAAACCACTAATCAGTGAGGCAAACCAGAAAAAAAGGCTTCAATTTGCTAGGGAGCATAAAGATTGGACTCTGGAGCAATGGAACAAGGTCATGTGGTCTGATGAGTCAAGATTTACCCTGTTCCAGAGTGATGGGTAAGAAGAGAGGCAGATGAAGTCATGTACCCATCATGCCTAGTGCCTACTGTACAAGCCTGTGGGGGCAGTGCTATAAACTGGGGTTGCTGCAGTTGGTCAGATCTAGGTTCATCAACAGTATGTGCTCCAAGAATGAGGTCAGCTGAATACCTGAACATACTGAATGACCAGGTTATTCCATCAATGGATTTTTTTCTTCCCTGATGGCACGGGCATATTCTAAGATGACAATGCCAGGATTTATCGGGCTCAAATAGTGAAAGAGTGGTTCAGGGAGCATGAGACATCATTTTCACACATGGATTGACCACCACAGTGTCTAGACCTTAACCCCATTGAGAATCTTTGGGATGTGCTAGAGAAGGCTTTGCGCAGCAGTCAAACTCTACCATCGTAAATGCAAGATGAGAGTGAATAAAGTATGCTGGTGATGAATGAGATGTTGACATCAGGAGGGTCCACTACAGGGATGAACTGGCCATAGACTCTACTGGAAAATTTCCCAGTAGACTGGTTCCCAAGGGGCCGCCTAAGCACTCTTCACGGCGGCCAGGAAGGTACATAATGATCTGATGCTCTCAGTATTAGTTAATGTTAGGAGGATCAAGTACTTATGCCCCTGGCCAGCAACCATAGGTACTCTCCTGAATTCACCGTCCTCCAAATCATGACACGGCAATAATTTGTGTGTTATTATGGCATTGCTCGCCCCGGCCTATATCTGTTGTCAATTCAAGTCACATGGAACCATTGCATTGACCATGATATTCCATATACTGACAAGGGAATCAGGTTTTTACATATTTTTTCATTGCTGATTTATCCTGAAAATGGGGGAAGGGGATGACATAGTAGCCCCAGTTATAGGAGAATACAGCCCCCAAACAGGCTGTACAGCACTATATAGCTATATAGCACTATACAGTCTAACTAAAGTGCTGATCTAGGTCTGATAAGACCTGAAAGCTCATGCAGACTCCTGGTCTTGGCGTTTATATGACCCCAGGGGCTGGAACAGGAAGCGGTATAATGCTTCCTGACCTGTATACACAGCAATGAATAGTAATCGAAAGGCAGGGACACTGAAAAACCATCCTTACTTTCTCTGTGGGGAGCGCTGCTGTCACTGACAACAGGCCTCCTGCTAAGCATCTACACGATTAGCATGCAGCTGCAATCTCTGATTGGATGTTCTAAAAGGTCCGTTCAGAGATAAATCCAGATCTTTCAGGAGGGTTATGGGCGGTCAGGAACTGGTTAAATAATGAACACTGATGTCAGCATCAAGATATTTCAATTGTGTTATTGGGCATTCAGCTTCCACAGCTAATAGCCATATTGATAACATATATGGTGATTCAATGCACTAAAAATCAAGGCTCGTTGAATCTCACCCTTTCGATTTATACCAGTATTTTGCAAGTACATTAACAGCTGGTATGAATTTCAAGGCTTGGTGCTAAGACAAAAGGGTCATTTCATTTCTGTCATTATTCATTCATTCTAGGCTGATTTTTCAAGTGGATGAATTCATTAATCAGAACCTTCAAATAAATGTATAGGAGGTTTTCTTCAATGCTTATCACAAATCTAGGTCAGTATTATTTTCTGAAGAACATTCTCTTCTTTCATTTCTAAGTTTAGAGAGAATGGGAAGATAATGTAGAATAATATTTTCAGTTCACTAAGGATTTAACTTGGTTGCTGGGTCAGAAGTTGCAGCCAGACAAGAAAAACCCTTTGGCAAAAAAAGTTTGTTAAAAATTATTTTGGGACCAAGTGAAATATCTGACATTTCTTTGAATAGTCGGCAGAAGATCAAAGTCATGACAAGTAAATAACTCTCTCATTACAATGTTACCTTCTTATCGAAACTCAACATTTTAAGAAACAAAAAGGTTTTAAGGGCTCTTCTATATGAATGACAGAATGGGGAATATATTTTATACTATACTCATTATTTATACTGTATACAATTATATATACTGTAGTTACTAATGCTAAAAGTTCCTGCCACCTCACTTCCAATAATAGAGCGCTTATTCAACGATTTTGGTACAGTATCTAATTTTAAGGTAAATATGAGCAAGTCTCAAGTTTTAAACCTATCCCTCCCTAAACGTCAGTCTTCCTTACTAGCTAATACAGCGCCATTCGACTGGACCCAATACTCTATCAAGTTCCTGGGAATGAACATTTCTCCAGACAACGCTCAACTATATAAGAATAATTTCCTACTTTTACTGCAAGAGATTTCCAAAATCCTTACGTCCTGGCCAACGCCATACATATCCTGGTTTGGCTGGAAAAATATAGCTAAATTCCTCATATGGCCAAAAATTACCTACTCCAAGCTATACCCATACACATCCCCAACATCTTCTACACCATACTGTCTAGGATCTTCTCCAAATACATATAGAACTTCAAGAAGCCGAGAACTTCCTAAATTTTTTTTAGGTATTGATCTACCTTCCCCGCAAACATATGTCCGATAGGATAGTGGACTGGATAAGTAAACCACTACATAAACTTTGGGTCCCTATTGAGGAAGATATTCTAAGGTATGTGCTCAGACATATTAAACAAATTACAGTGATACATAGTACAATACAGAACCCCTTTATATCTGAAACAGGAAGAATATGGGCTATGAATGATGTATGAGCTATGAGCATTGTGTTCCCCTTTACTTTCCCCACTACTACAAATAAGAGATTTAATATGCAGCTCAGATACTGATTATAACAACACTATACCTAAAGAGATTTAACTTAACCACTCTACCATTGATGGCCTGATAACTGCAGGTACAATCCCCACCCTGGCATCACTTTTTGAACAACTGTGATGTCCATCTTTGTCACCACTATTTTACAATAAGTTCACCTCATCTTTCAAACAAGTAATACATACAGGAAACTTACATGACTTACAGTGACAAACTTTGAAACTATCCTTACCCAGCTTCGAACTCCTGAAAAAGTCGTGTCAACTTTTAGTGGACTGCTATCTTCCAATTTGGCCAACATAGCACACTCTTTCATTAAAGCATGGGAAAAGGATCTCAATAAATCGTTCTCAGAAGATGATTTGTTTAAGCTTTTCCTTGCACCTAAACAATCTTCAAAATGTATTACAATGCAAGAGAGTGATTATAAAACACTAACTAGGTGACATTTAACCCCAATGTTATTAAACAAATATGACTCTAACTATAATCTCTGCTGCTGGAGATGTAGAGAACAGCCAGACACGTATTTCCACTTATGGTGGACATGCTCACTCATTGTCCCATATTGGACGTCAGTTATATCTAGGATCAATTTGATCACTGGGCTGAATCTACCCACGTCACCAGAGATTTGTTTAGTGCACCTATTCCCAGAGAAGATACCAAATCATTCTCTAAGGCTAACAAGACACCTACTAGCGGCCGCTAGAATACTGATCCCAACACAGTAGAAATATGATTCTCCACCAACATTCAGCCAGTGGACAGAGAAGGTAGATTCACTATACCGCTTAGAAGAATTAGCTAGCTGGGAAACTAGAACACATACTCTAATCCAGATTTTCTGGTCTCCCTGGAAGAAATACAGGAACTTCTACACTTGATGAGTGGCTATATGGAACACCACGATTTTCAGGATGCTGCACTGAGGGTATCTCTCCTTTTCTCTTCTACACCTTCTTAGCCTTTTACACATGTAACATGTTGCTCATAATATCTCTCTCCTCTGCGTTACTCAGAGGAGTGACAGAATAATAGATCACTACAAGAAGAACAATAACTAAATAGGCTCTTCCGTACCTTCCCTTCCTCCTCTTCCCCTGTTCTTTCCTTCCCCCCTTTCTCCCCCCCCAATGATTACTACTTTTGCATTGAAAATGTATTTTCACGGATAATATACTGTCATGAGATGTACCTGCTCTTCATCACCGAATTGTTGACAGAGTGGCATGTTGCTACTTCAAAATTGTTACAACAATGTATGCGATCAGATGACTTCTAAACTTCGTGATATGGCATTGTTGATATCTCTCTTAATACCTCTATACCTATTGTTCTGCAGTCATATGCATTGTAAGAAAGCTTGTATTGATTATGTTCTTTAACATTTAAAAATTAAAATAATTTTGAAAAGAAAATAATTTTATATATATTGTACGGATACTAAATATATATATATATATATATACAGTGGGGGAAATAATTATTTGACCCCTCACTGATTTTGTAAGTTTGTCCAATGACAAAGAAATGAAAAGTCTCAGAACAGTATCATTTCAATGGTAGGTTTATTGTAACAGTGGCAGATAGCACATCAAAAGGAAAATCGAAAAAATAACTTTAAATAAAAGATAGCAACTGATTTGCATTTCATTGAGTGAAATAAGTATTTGAACCCCTACCAACCATTAAGAGTTCTGGCTCCCACAGAGTGGTTAGACACTTCTACTCAATTAGTCACCCTCATTAAGGACACCTGTCTTAACTAGTCACCTGTATAAAAGACACCTGTCCACAGAATCAATCAATCAAGCAGACTCCAAACTCTCCAACATGGGAAAGACCAAAGAGCTGTCCAAGGATGTCAGAGACAAAATTGTAGACCTGCACAAGGCTGGAATGGGCTACAAAACCATTAGCAAGAAGCTGGGAGAGAAGGTGACAACTGTTGGTGCGATTGTTCGAAAATGGAAGGAGCACAAAATGACCATCAATCGACCTCGCTCTGGGGCTCCACGCAAGATCTCACCTCGTGGGGTGTCAATGGTTCTGAGAAAGGTGAAAAAGCATCCTAGAACTACACGGGAGGAGTTAGTTAATGACCTCAAATTAGCAGGGACCACAGTCACCAAGAAAACCATTGGAAACACATTACACCGCAATGGATTAAAATCCTGCAGGGCTCGCAAGGTCCCCCTGCTCAGGAAGGCACATGTGCAGGCCCGTCTGAAGTTTGCCAATGAACACCTGAATGATTCAGAGAGTGACTGGGAGAAGGTGCTGTGGTCTGATGAGACCAAAATAGAGCTCTTTGGCATTAACTCAACTCGCTGTGTTTGGAGGAAGAAAAATGCTGCCTATGACCCCCAAAACACCGTCCCCACCGTCAAGCATGGGGGTGGAAACATTTTGCTTTGGGGGTGTTTTTCTGCTAAGGGCACAGGACAACTTATTCGCATAAACGGGAAAATGGACGGAGCCATGTATCGTGAAATCCTGAGCGACAACCTCCTTCCCTCTGCCAGGAAACTGAAAATGGGTCGTGGATGGGTGTTCCAGCACGACAATGACCCAAAACATACAGCAAAGGCAACAAAGGAGTGGCTCAAGAAGAAGCACATTAAGGTCATGGAGTGGCCTAGTCAGTCTCCGGACCTTAATCCAATCGAAAACCTATGGAGGGAGCTCAAGCTCAGAGTTGCACAGAGACAGCCTCGAAACCTTAGGGATTTAGAGATGATCTGCAAAGAGGAGTGGACCAACATTCCTCCTAAAATGTGCGCAAACTTGGTCATCAATTACAAGAAACGTTTGACCTCTGTGCTTGCAAACAAGGGTTTTTCCACCAAGTATTAAGTCTTTTTTTGTTAGAGGGTTCAAATACTTATTTCACTCAATGAAATGCAAATCAGTTGCTATCTTTTATTTAAAGTTATTTTTTCGATTTTCCTTTTGATGTGCTATCTGCCACTGTTACAATAAACCTACCATTGAAATGATACTGTTCTGAGACTTTTCATTTCTTTGTCATTGGACAAACTTACAAAATCAGTGAGGGGTCAAATAATTATTTCCCCCACTGTATATATATATATATACCTTAGTGTTGTCCTCCATAGGTTTGTAACAGAAATACTGCCACCATGTGCTGTCAGAGCAATTTGCTGGATCCATGAGAGAGGTGTGCTTCTGCATATAGCCCATACATTTTAATGCTCTTTGAAGACGAGCATTAAAATAAAGTTTTGAGCAAATCAACTTCGGATCTTGGATACGAAGGTCAATTTGCTATTCCCTGGTATAGTTAAAACAGATGAAATCCCTGATTACTGGAAGCTAAAGAACATTTAATGATGTTATGAGTGGGAGGGGCCAAAACCAGGAAGGGAATACTGCATCTTTTTATGTATCCAGATTTACACATAGAAATGTTACTTTTAGTTACTGTTGTAACTATATATTTCTCTATACAGTACTCAATTTTCTTACAATGAAGAAAAGTTAAAAAAATAAATACAATATAATGCAGCATTCTCATCTTTTCAGATGATTCATGAACATCAATGTAGAAAGATCTGTACACATCAATTAGCATTAATAAGTCAATAACAGAAAATGATGAACAAGGACTTCAGTTACTAGGCAACATGCATCTGGTAATTGCAGCAGAGATGGAGACTGGAAATCCGCACTCACCAGATAATAGACCTGTTTGGCATCCATATATAAATTAGCAGAAATTAACCTAAGATTTACATATTTCAGACAATTTTTTTTTCTGAATCTGAGTAAAATAGATCTTTGTAAATTATTAAGGAGGATTTCTATTTTATATAAGTTCAAAATATACACAAAAAACTGTATATTAACCCTTTCTACCACAGAGTTTTTCTTTCCAACGCTACCATTTAATAATGCATATGATGTAGGGGGAAGCGGGAAAAAAATTCCAAATGGGGTGAAATTGTAAAAAAAAAAAGCTATTCCTCCACAGTTTTACAGGTTTTTTATTTACGACATGCGATGTGCGATAAAACTGACCAGTTACCGTACTTTTATTCTATAGGTCAGTATAAATCCAGTGATACCTTATATGTATAGTTTTTCTTGCGTTCTGATAGTGATAAAATAATAAAAAAGTGGAAAAAAAATCAGTTTTATTTTTTCATCACCATATTTTGACCCCAATAACTTTTTTGTAATTATGTGTACGGAGCTGTGTGTGAGCTCATTTTTTACGCAGTGATCTAAACTTTTCATTGATACCATTCTGGGGTATGTATGACATTTTGATCACTTTTTATTAATTTTTTTTGTAGAAAATGAAGTGCCCAAAAGCAGCAAATCGGCCATTTTGAATTTTCTTTTCTTTTTTGCTGTTTGCCGTATGGGGAATATATTGTTATACTATGGCTGTTTTCGCACATGGCGACACCCATGATGTGTATTTTTTTTTTTTCAGTTCTTTTATTTTTATTTGGGGAAAAGGGGGATGATTTGAATTTTTAGGTTTTTTATTTTTTTTATTTTTAAAAACTTTATTTATTTTACACTTTTTTTTATAGTTCCCTTAGGGAAATATAACAAGCAATCATTAGATTGCTATTCTCATAGACACCAATGCAATAGTCTATGAGAGAATTGCTAGTTTTCTATGGAGCCCTATTGCAGGCAAGGGCTCCATAGGAAATACTATTCCTCCTGTCATTCACAAAGGCAGGGGCTGCTGAACACAATCTCTGGCTCCTCCGATCGCCACACGGGGGAGTCGGAGCATCACCGGAAGCGATGCGCTCAAATGCCGTGGTCAGGATTGATCACGGCATATGAGGGGTTAAATGTCTGCAATCAGCATTACTGCTGGTTGCGGACATTAGCCGCGGGTGTCTTGCTATAAGAAACAGCAGGTCACCCATGGCTATAGCACCTGCTCCGCTCAGGAGCAGGCGCCATCTTTAAAGACCCGGCCAGCGCCGTACTATTACGGCGCTGTTTGGGAAAGAGTTAATTTATCATGTTTTCTTTACATTATTATTGAGCCAGCTTTCTAGCTTAACTTGCTGCTTTGAACTATGAAGAGCAGTTAAAAAATGTGTTTTATAGCAGACGCTGTGACATAAACCTTTGTCAGAAAACAACCTTAACTTCTATGAGAGAGTTTTGCAGGCATGCTTTGTAATGTACAAAAGTCACTGTGAACGGAGGTTATTACCACACCTTCAGTGTAATCTTGCACTGTAACAATGAGATAAGTGGCAGATTTATTGCAAAAGTTTATGAGACTGCGAATCAGTAAATCAAAATATTGTCCAGCACTAGAAATTATAATTCAGACTTTCAATAAAATTGATTTTATGTCCAAAACATTAAATCAGTTATGCTTATTGCAAATTTGTGTGGTGAAATTCAATGTTGCAGTAAGAATGGCCACTTACAAATTTTAAACATAAAGTCCATCCCTATATCATGCGGAGCATGAAACTCATAAAATATAACTTTTAATAGTATACAATTAAAATAACAAAATAATGATAGTCATCATAAAGAGAAAAAGTTGTCATGAACCTAGGTTCATTAGGTGAAGTACCGATAAAAAGATAGGCAGTGGGGAAGAGGAAATAGCACAGGTAGGGTGAAACTCTCCATAATCAGTCCCTATATCTCCCTCAGCCCAGAGACTTTCCCTGATGATGGGAACTCTGTCCACGTGCCTAATCCGGAAAAAAAATACATGAAAGATAGCAGCGCCATATGTGTAATGTCGATATATATCTATTTTTGGTAAGGGGTTGTATTGTGCTTACCCTTATTTGTTGTGAGGAGTCACAACAACTGTAGTCAGCCTTGCTTGTTATTTAGCTAGACCACCAGAGCGGGTTTTTTGAACTGTAGCCACAATCCTTTTGCCTGCACTTCACTCAGTATCAGGGAGAACAATAGATGCACAGGAGAAAAAGATAGATTGCTAGTCCGGCAGTTGCAGGAATTTTCAAGCAGTCAGCTTAGTGATATGAAGATAGCTTTTATTTAAATATAGTGAAACAGTTTTGAAGGCTTTAGTGCCCTCTTCCTTAGGACAATACTAATAGCAGCCTAATATCTTACACCAGCCGAGGAGTATCTCGACCCCCAGCGCTTCTGTCTTGTGAGTGCTATCAGTTATGCAATTTTGCTCTTTATTGCTGTATCTGTGATACTTTTCAGGCATTGATTTCTGCATTGCATTTTTCTAGCACATACTAGACTGGATAACATATCAGTGTCCATGGGGTCAGAGTCTATCTGTGTATCTACTCCTTTTGGTTTACCTTATATTTAAAAACTACCCTATCACTATTACTTCAATTTCCCTGTCATCATTATTTTCAATTACCCTCTTGTTATTTACCCCCCCAGAAACCCTTTTTAGTGGGGAACTCGTTTGGGTGTAATAGTGTACAATATTTTTTATTAATTTTTTTTATCATATTAGGCACGTGGACAGGGAGTTCCCGCCATCAGGGCACGTCTCTGGGCTAAGGGAGATATAGGGACTAATTAGGGAGAGTTTCACCCTGCCTGTTATTTCCCCTCCCCCAGTGCCTATCTTTGTATTGGTACTTCACCTAATGAACTTGAGTTCATGATAATTTTTTTCTCTTTATGAGGACTATCATTATTTTGTGATTCACGACTTATATAATTATCTTTCAATTTATATTTCTATAAAGTCAATCCCTATTCAAAGCGCATATCTATCAGGTGAGACACAAATTTTAATTCTCAATGGCCAATCACATTGTGATTTTTGCATATTCATAAGTTTATTTTATTTACTTTTATACTGCTAACATATTCCACAGCACTTTATAAACATTATAATTATTCCCCGGTGAAGCTCACAATCTAAATTCTCTCTCAACTGTACTGCATGTCTTTGGAGAATAGGAGTAAATACCTAGGGAAAACACACAAAAACTTGAGGAGAAAACGCAAACTACATGTCCTTGGTTGCCTTTGATCCTAGGTCCCCAATGCTGCAAGACCCCAGTGATAACTTTATCAGTCTGTCACATTGTTCTGGAGGAATTCTGTCCCACTCTTGTTTACAGTAGCTTTAGTTCATTTTTTTATGCATAGCTCTCTTAAGGTTCCGCTACAGGATTCTACTTGGCTTGAGGTCTGGACTTTGACCAAGCCACTGCAACACTTAAATTATTTTCTATTTTTGCTAGTATGCTTGGGATCATTGTCCTGTTGCATGACCCAGTTTTGGAAAGCTTTAGCTGACAGATGGCCTCACATTAGAGATCAGTGAACAGTTTGGTTCCTTTACGCCAAGTTTTTGAAAAGGTTCAATTCGGAATAGTATAGATGATATCTGAACCAAATTGCCTATAATTGCCCTAAAAATTGGTATACAACACCAGAATTTATAGAAAAAGATGATATCTCCATTATTTTTTTTATACATTTTTTCTTGGCTCCCTACCCTGAGCTCTTGAATGCAATGACAACAATAGTAAATCATGTCAGTGACACTGGCAGACATAGCTATGGGTAAATGCATGGTTGACAGTCTTAACAATGTGTTCAAAAACATACTGTGCAGTCACATTTGTTATGCTTTTTCATATTATAAAGTTTTCAAAAATTGTCCCTTATCGGGGGCAGATGGTGGTTAAACCCACAAGGTGTTATGGGATAAAATTAATTAAAAAACAAACAAACAGGGGCTTCTTGGGGGACTAAGTATCCAAAAATTATGACCTGATGTGGTCAGAATGCCTGCCCATACAATGCACACAAGTGTTAATTGTCAGAAGAAGAAGTCAATCAAGGCTAGAAAAATTCTCCCTTTTAATTGGGAGAGCAGCAGTACAGTATGGATGTGGAAAGGGTAGGGTATTAGAGATATATAGTCAGGATAGTAGCAGCAGCAGAAGCAACATAACAGATGGAACATTAACAATAGTATATTATCTTTCTATGGGTAGTAGTAGTAGTTGTAGTAGTGACAGTAGTGTAGCATTAATAGTGGTGGCAGTAGGGGAGCGAGGAGTAGCAGCTGCAGTGGTGGTGGTAGCAGCAGCACATGGTACATGTTGGCAAGCAGACAGTAGTAGTGGCATAATGGTGGCAGTGGCATGATGGTGACAGCAGCAGCAGCCATATAAAACATGATGGTAGGTAGGCAGACAGCAACAGTGGCAAGTTGTCGAGGCCAGATCTATTCATTGGCCTCGGCCCGAGGAGTGTGAAAATACTCCCAAATCCAGGCTTGGTTCCTTTTGACAAAAGTGATGTTGAGGAGACAGAACTGGCTTCTGTTGCTGTTTCTGCTGCTGCAGCTTCTACTTCTTGTGGCAGCGAAGAGGTTGGAGCAGGGGGTGTGGAGAGAAGCCTCCATCTGCTCACTGAAAGCTGCAGATAGTTGTGTACAAAGTGTTTCCTTGTAATAACAAGTATATATAATAATTTTTCACCTCCCTTTCGGGGGGAGTAAAATATTCCCCCATTTTGCTTTGATAGCAAAGGTCTAAAAGCATGGCTGTCCAGTAATCATCAGACTGCTTGATGTCAATGATACATTTGTCTGTGTGTAAGCAAGTGAGCATATAGCTCGCCATTATGGCCATCATGCCTCAGGATTCAGATAAGCTGCCACTGCCTGCCCACGACACAACACATGCTCCCTGCTAAGGTCGTCTTGCGCATGACAAAATTATTCAAGGCTTTCTGTTGCTCATACAGACGCTCTAGCATGTGTATTGTTGAATTCCAGCGAATTGGAATGTCGCAAATCAAGGAAAGCGTTCCTCGCTATGTACAAATGGCTGAAAAGCGAGGACAGTCTCCTGGACATTGTCAGCTACTTGCGCAAACTGATGTACTTTAAAAAAAAACAAACTGTGCACTAGGTTAATGTGCACTATGCAAGGAGCATGTGTTATTTTCCCCAGGTTTAGCATGGCTATGATGCCATCTTGCCGAGATGGAGTTGGTAGAGAGACAGTCAGCGGGATGTTTGCTGTGGGTGCCGAGGACTGGAGTTGAGGAACTCTGCTCTAGTCGAGCACACTGCCAAAACGTCTGTTTTTATAGATGAATGTTGTATAAGTAAGTGCCTTTTGAAGGTGCTGTCATTCATATGGGCTGTCACATGGTAAAGCAGCGATTGTGATGCTGTCGGGGCCTGCAAGTCCCTGCAAATTCCTAATGAAAGAAGTGACAAAGGCATGTGGCAGCACCCTATTGCTACTTAAAGTGCATCTGTGAAAATAATTTAAAAACGGCCAGCCCCTTTATTGAAGGAGTACCTCATTAAATACTTTACTATTAATCAGACTACTGAGCAGCTACAAAAAGTATCTTCTGCACTGGAAGACTTGGTACATCTATGTAGTAAAGACACAACTAATTGATTTCAGTGGGCACTGTGTTACTTCATTTGTCCTTCAATAGTGCTGCAGGGAAACTCAACACTTGCGTTAGGGTACCCTCACAGTAAACAGAAAAGCTTAGAAGTTCTAGAATAAGGGGCACTTTATATGAAAAGGAATTAACAAACGCAGAAAACACGTTTTAAAAACATTTTCATATATAAAAATATCTCACACTAAATGAAAGTGTCCACTGAAGTCCAAGACAGACAAAAAGATATATAGATGGATTCAGCAAGGAACTATTTTCACTCAATATATATTTAGCTCTGGAATTCCTGATGTACACTCCACTGGGAGAATAATAAAAATCCTCACAGTAATCATAAGCATCCCTAATACCTTTATATCAGATGCAAACCACTACACAATAAGATATACGAACGCATCCGTCACTACAAAATCTTGATTGTCATAGACGCATAAGGTTCATTTGAATGGAAATAGCTCATAACTCAGTCTGGGGCCCTGGCATTTCTAAAGACAATTCAAATGATATATTAACATGAGTAAAACTAATGATCCACATTGAATACACATGAATATTTACAATATAATAGTCATAGCTGAAGGACAAAACAGAAATATTATGTTATTTATTTCAGAATAAGATGAAATGCAAAGCATTTATCTTTTAAAATTGATACAGTATATTCATTATTGCATATTCATTTTACTTTAAAATAAGTAGGTTGTTACAGTACGCATAATTAAGACATTGCAAGTATAATAATATATGTGGGATGAACAAATTTCTTAAAATTTGTTTTAGGTCCAATTAGCAGAATTTTGGAAAAAACATATTTGGATACAAATTGATTGTACCCAAATCAAATATGCTCTAATTGCCCTGAAAGCATACTTGGTGCCCACAATAAGGATAAATAGTACCCCAACCAAGGTCTCTTAGGCAGCCAAACAAATTTTCTCTGCTTAGCTCTGTTTAAAGGGTACTTACACAAAAAGAACTATATTTACGGTATGAGACATTCTGTTTTCCTTTTTTTTTTTTTGGAAAGGTGCCTAACTTGCATGTCTAATTTCCAGAGAAGCGCTATTTGGGGACATAAAACATAGCAATAGATTAAAACATCTTAGAAAAATGCACTGATTGATCAGTTTGAACCCAAAGGAGCATTGATGTACAATACTCTGCACACATACTACACATACTAGGTATTGTACATAACAAATATAGTACAAACAAGATAAATATATATTGCACAGAAACCCAGAATAGCATATAAGCCTCTCACTTTATTTGATTCAGGCAAAATTGATTTGTACCAGAAGCAAATGTCTTCAAAAATTTGGCAAATCAGACTTTAAACAAATTTAAGGAAATTTGCTCATATCTAATTCTTCCCTATTAAAGTCATAGAAATATGCATCTATATCTCTGTAGATGGTAGAGAAAGAAATGGTAGGAATTATAGTGGTGGGTGTATTATAGTGCATTACTTAGGGAAATTACTAGTACTATATGTACTGGACTATTTTCAAATACTTGTGTGCATTAACCCTTAGGATAGCAGCGCCGTACCTGTATGGCACAGAAATGTGGGACATAAATCCCAGCGCAGTACAGACATAGCGCACTGATCAAAGGCAGGGGTCCAGCTGTCACTGATAGCCAGACCCCTGCTGCATGCAGGGGTCAGCGCTGACCGCGGCACATGCAGTATCCTCACGGGTGCCGGTGTCCATGGGGTCCCCGCACTACTGTGACAGTGACCCCATGGCAGGAAAGGCAGTCCGATGCCTTCCTTAGGCATTGTGGCTGCCTTCCAGCAGAGCCTGTCAGAGCCTTCCCTCTGGATCTCACAGGCAAGCAGGCTGTAAGAGTATTACAGTGGTAATACACTTACAGCCAATGCATTACAATAAAAAAGTATTGTAATGCATTGTAAAGGGGATCAGACCCCCAAAAGTTGAAGTCCCAGAGTGGGACAAAAATTAAAGTGAAAATGAAAGATAAAAAAAATTAAGTAAAAAAAATAAAATTATTTAAAGTTTCAAGTAAAAAAAGCATTATTTTCCCAAAATAAAGTAGAAAAAAATAGGGAAAATAAGAAAAGTAGACATGTTAGGTATTGCCACATCTGTATCGACCGGCTCTATAAAAATATCACATGACCTAACCCCTTAGGTGAACACCGTCAAAAAATTAAATAAAAACTGTGCTAAAAAAACAAGACACTAAAACATGATTTGTTTTGCTTCAAAAATGCTTTTATTGTGTTAAATGTAAAAAAATTAATATAAAAGTACATATATTAGGTATTGCCTTGTCCATAACAACCTGCTTTATAAAAATATCACATGACCTAACCCCTCAGGTGAACACCGTAAATTTTTTAAATAAAAACCGTGTAAAAAAGTCATATGCACCCCAAAATAGTGCCAATCAAACCGTCATCTCATCCCGCAAAAATGATACCCTACTTAAGACAATCACCCAAAAAATTGAAAAAGTTTTGGCTCTCAGAATATGGAGACACTAAAACATGATTTTTTTTTTTGGTTTCAAAAATTATATTATTGTGTAAAACTTACATAAATAAAAAAAGAATATATATTAAGTATTGCCATGTCTGCAATGACCTGATCTATAAAAATATCATATGACCTAACCCCTCAAGTGAACACTGTAAAAATAAAAAAAACTGTGCTAAAAAACATTTTTTACATCACTAAAAGTGCAACACCAAGTGATCAAAAAGGGATATACCCCCCAAAATAGTACCAATCAAACCTTCATCTCATCCTGCAAAAAATTAGACCCTACCTAAGAAAATCGCCTGAAAAAAAAACTAAAAAAAAAAAACTATGGCTCTCAGAATATGGAGACACTGAAACATGATTTTTTATGTTAGCTGTTATTGTGTAAAACATTAATAAAGTATACATATTAGGTATTGCCGAGTCCGTAAGAACCTGCTGTATAAAAAGATCACATGAACTAACCCCTCAGGTGAATACCGTAAAAAGAAGATATATAAAAACGGTGTAAAAAAAAAGCTATTTTTCGTCACCTTACATAACAAAAAGTGCAATAACAAGCGAACAAAAAATCATATGCACCCTACAATAGTACCAATCAAACCGTCATCTCATCAGGCAAAAAAGGAGCCCCTTTTATAAGACAGTCACCCAAAAAATAAAAAAAACTATAGCTTTCAAAATATGGAGACACTAAAAAAACATTTTTTTTCAAAAATGCTTTATAATGTTAAACTGAAACAAACAAACAAAAATAAGTAATATTTAGTATTGTCACATCTGTAACAACCTGCTCTATAAAAAAAGAACATGACCTAACCTGTCAGATGAACACTATAAATAACAGAAAATAAAAACGGTGCCAAAATGGTTATTTTTTGTTATCTTGCCTTTACAAAAAGTGTAATATAGAGCAACCAAAAATCATGTGTACCCAAAAACAGTACCAAAAATACTACCATCTTATCCCCTAGTTTCCAAAATGGGGTCTTTTTTTGGAGTTTCTACTCTAGGGGCGCATCAAGGGGTCTTCAAATGTGACATGGCAGCTTAAAATTATTCCAGTGAAATCTGCTTTCCAAAAACCATATGGCGTTCCTTTCCTTCTGCGCAATGCCATCTGCCCGTACTGCAGTTTACGACCACATATGGGGTGCTTCTGTAAACTACAGAATCAGGGCAATAAATATTGAGTTTTGTTTGGCTGTTAACCCTTGCTTTGTTAGAGGAAAAAAAAATATTAAAATGGAAAATCTGCCAAAAAAGTGAAATTCTGAAATTTTATCTCCATATTCCATTAATTTTTGTGAAACAACTAAAGGGTTAACAAAGTTTATAAAATCAGTTTTGAATACCTTGAGGGGTGTATTTTCGAAAATGGGGTCATTTTTGGGTGGTTTCTATTATGTAAGCCTAACAAAGTGACTTCAGACCTGAACTGGACCTTAAAAATAGTGATGAACGGCAGGGGCAATATTCGAATTTGCAATATTTTGTAGAATTTTGTAGAATTTTCATTTCAGCCCCAGTTTTCTACCAAAAATAAACGTTTTGGCTAAAGAAAGTCTATTGCAAAATTGTTACCTATCACTTGCCCGACACTTTAGCAAAAAAATAAAAAATATGACAGTTATCCTTTAACCGATTTGATAATTGTTTAAGGAGTGTTGTGAGTGCTTTGACCCTAAATATGTTTCATAGAATTTAGAAACACATAGCTTTGAAAATGAAAAAAAAAATAAATTCCCTTTAAAATGTTTCTTTAGCTCCAGATTTCTTATATTCACATAGGGTAACAGGAAAACATTCACACCATAATTTGTTACCCATTTTCTTCTGATTATAGCAACAACTAAAATATGGTCATAAATTACTGTATGAGCACGCAGTAGGGCTCAAAATGGAAGAAGTGCTTTACATGGCTTTTGGAGGACAGATTTTCAGAGACCATGTTGCATTTGAAGATCCCCTGAGGTACCCCTACAGTTGAAATCCCCAAAAAGCAATCCCAATTTCTGAAATTATACTAATGGGATTTTTAAATGGGTGAAGTGAGCACTTTGGTCTAACAGATGTTTCATAGAATTTAGAAACAATTGGCTATAAAAAAAATTCAAGAAAATGTTGATTTTAGTTTTCATAAGGGATAGCATGCGAAAATCAGAAAGGAAGTAGCACCATTTGGCTTTTGGGTTTTGCTAGAATAATTTTCAGGAGCCATACCGCATTTATGGAGATTATTATGTACCCCTACAGTGGAAACCCCCCTAAAAAGTGAACCCCTTTTTACAAACTACACACCCAAGGAATTTTTAAAGGAGTTCCCAACAGGAATTTAAAAAAATATATAGAAACCCTTGGCTATAAAAATGAAAAATTATATTTTTTAAAAGAAAGGCCCAAGTTTTTCATTACAACAGGATAAAATCACCCCACAGTTTGTTTCCCATTTTCTCCTGAATATGGCAACACTCCAAATGTGGTTGTAAAGTGCTATATGGGCACACAGAATGGTTAAAAAAAGAATGAGTGCCTTGTGTATTTGAGGCCTAGTTTGGTGATTTATACAGCATTGACCCATAACGTTTTGAAACCTCAAGATGTAAGCCCATTTAGAAATCACCACGTCACACAATTTACCAATGGGTGTAGTGAGCACTATGACCTATTCAGTATTTTGCAAAAGTAATTCACAGCAGATGGTAGAACATGAAAAAATTCAAATTTTCCACAGATATGCCATTTCTGTTATATGTTGTGTCCAGCTTGTACTAGTGTAGCTTCTTGGTTTTATAATAACCCTATATATTGCCCTAATCTTTTGCCATGACATACCACAGGGCTCAGGAGTAAAAAAACATTTTATGCATGTGAGGCCCCATGTGATGATTTATATATCTTCTGCTGACAACTGTAGAAGTGTGTGGTGAAATAATAAATGGAACCACCAAGAAGTGACCCTATATCAGAAACTACACCCCTCAAGGTATTTGAGTTTAATGAGTATTTAGACCCCATGGGTGTTTTGCAGAAATTAATCAGCAGGGGACTGTGCCAAATGAAAATGGCAAGTTTTCCACAGATATAGCATTTCAGTGCTCAAAATGTTGTGCCCAGCTCGTACCATCTGAGACACATGTGAGATGGGGAAACAGCTCTCCTTGTCTGAACACTGTTTGTGTAGATTAAAAAATAATCTGGACTGACATTCTGCTGTTTGGTCGCAAGATGTTGCTGTTTCCTAAACATAGCTACAGACTGCATATATTTCCATATTCATGATAGATGGAGTTACACAGAGCCTGGAGAGGAAGAGAAAGGAAGCAGCCATCTTAGAGGGAGCTAATACTGAGGAACTGTGTCAGCAGAGGATACGACGGCATCCAGGGGTGAAAGCATCCCGCAGTGACCAGAGCTGCAGCTAAGTGAAGCTGATCATGTCCAAGACCCTGATGCTGTCCAGAGGAAGGATTAATGCTTCCAGGAACACTGATGAGAGCTAAGGAGCAAAGCTACATACACTGCGGGACCACATGCCTGTTGGAGAGGCATTTGTTCTGTTCAGAGTCACCAGCGGATGCAGAGCATACCCGGGTCGGTAAGATCGTGCACGCACCTCATTATAGTGTTGACGCCTAGAGACTGAAACCAGACCTGTAGTTAGTTAGATAGGGTCTCTGTTTGTGTCAGGCCACAAGTCTTGCTATTGTTCATTGCAAGGACTCCATAATTTAAAGTGACATTTCACACTGGAGAGCTGATAAACTTCCCACAAACTCAAGCCAGGCTGGCGTTTTGCTCAGAAGGAATACTCGGGCAAATGCTACAAAATCAGTTATGGGAGGGGGAATACTGTAGAACTTTGTAAGATTGTAAGCTATTGTGACAGGACACTCGACGAGGGGCAAGTCAAGAGTTCCATGGCAAATTGTGCCAGCGCTGGTCACAGGTCAAGCCTGCACAACCAGTAGTCCAGGGGTTTCTGGCTTCACAGAGCATCCACATCGGCCGTTAACCCTATGTAGTCGGACATCTGTCAGTCTAGGGGTTCCGTGAGGCTGGTTTCGGAGAGCGGCTGTCGATGGGTTGGCTCATATCCAAAGTGTCCAACATATCTTCAAACCGCCCTCTTCTTGCAGGCCCGGAAGGGGCTGTGGGTGGAAATGCAGCATATCTCACAGCAAGGCCTGGAAATGCTGCATTCTGCCAGCCCTCTGTGATGCTGTTAACATGGCCGCCATTTGGTGTTTGTACCAAATTTTGGTGTTTGTACCATAATTTGGTGTTTGTACCATAATTTTTTTACACTTGAACATTTGGGCCACAGAAGCCTGCCTTGTGCCAGATGAACGCGACAACGGCACAGTTAAAGGTAGAGTGAAGGACAAATGGGAGGAGAAGGAGAAAAGGCAGTACGTGGAGCACCAGGAGTGTGGCTTTGTGGGTTCTGATGGCATTTCTCCCACTGGGCTCGGTGATGGGAGGCCAGGTGTATTCTTAAAGCGGTCTTCAGTAGGTGAGTGTTGGGCTTACCGTGACCTATGCATTGACAGCAAAGGCTGCAGATGGCAACACTATTATCAGCAGCGGACACGTTAAAAAAGCCCACAGTGCGGAGCCATGTGCTGGCGCGCATGGTGGATGGCTTGCTCCAGATACATTTTCAGTCTGATTTTTGCCTCCTGTGCACTGCGAGTTCTGCCTACTTCTCCTCCTTCTCCTCCCTATCTGCTGCTCCATCTCTCCCTCTGAACTCCCCACCTCTTCCTCTCTTGTGGGCACCAACGTGACGTCAATTGACGCATCATCATCGTCACCTTCACCACCACTGACATTAGAGATCCCGGAGTAGGCAGGAACAGTGCGGACCACCTCTTCCTCATTTGATGCCAAGAATGGCTGAACGTCAGTAAGGTCTGAGAAGGGATGGGAAAATAATTCCTATTACTCGAGTGGAGGGACTATGGTGGTGGTGGTGTCTTTGGAAGTGCACACAGCAGAGAATGAGGAGGGTGCAGATACAGAGGATAAGGAGGGTGCAGAAGCAGAAGGCTGAGTGAGCCACTCAACCAACTCTGGTGCACCCTTTGAAGTTATTGCACGAGCCTTCTCCAACTTCCCACTTAGGCTATGGCCTGGTGCACCTGCCCGACCCCTACCACCCCTGTGGAACGGCCTGCCTCTTCCTCTCCCTGTCATTTTCTAAATGCCCCTCTAAATGAGTATTTGGTGGAAAAAGGTATCTAGAAATAGCACCCCTCAATGAGTATTTTGTGGAAGAAGGTATATGGCACCCCTCAATCAGTATATGGCCGAAACAGGTATATAGCACCCCTCAATCAGTATTTGTCGGAAACAGGTATATGGTACTCCTCAATCAGTATTTTGTGGAAGCAGGTGTATCGCAGCCCTCAATCAGCATTTGGTGGAAAAACGTATAAAGCTATACCACCCCTCAATCAGTATTTTGGGGAAGAAGATATATGGCACCCCTCAATCAGTATTTGTCAGACACAGGTATATAGCGCCCCTCAATCAGAATTTGTCAGAAACAGGTATATGGCACCCCTCAATCAGTATTTTGTGGAAGCAGGAGTATCGCAGCCCTCAATCAGCATTTGGTGGAAGAACGTATATAGCTATAGCACCCCTCAATCAGTATTTTGTGGAAAAAGGTATATAGTACCCCTCAATCAGTATTTGGCGGAAACTGGAATATAGAAACCTTCAATCAGTATTTGCCAGAAACAGGTATATAGCACCCCTCAATCAGGATTTTGTGGAAGAACGTATATCGCACCCCTCAGTCAGTATTTAGTGGAAATAGATATATGGCACCCTTTGATCAGTATTTTGTAGAATAAGGTGTATTGCAGCCCTCAATCAATATTTGGTGGAAGAAAGTATATAGCAATAGCATCCCTCAAATACTATTTAGTAGAAAAAGGTATATGGCACCACTCAATCAGTATTTGGCAGTAACAGGTATATAGCACCCCTCAATCAGTATTTGGTGGAAACAGGTATTTAGCACCTCTCAATCAGTATTTAGTGGAAACAAGTATATGGCAATAGCTCCCCTCAATCAGTATTTTGTGGAAGAAGGTATATGGCACCCCTCAATCAGTATTTGGTGGAAACAGGTATATATCACCCCTCAATCAGGATTTTGTGGAAGAAGGTATATCACAGCCCTCAAGCAGTTTTTTTTTGGGGCAACAGGTATATCACACCGGTTGCAATTAGTTACTTCAATAGTGTTTGTCCCTCCATCTAGCTGCGGTATCGCAGCAGAACTGCACACCACTGCTTCACAATACAAACACACTATAATATAATATCTATCTTAGAAAGTATATTATAAGTATATCACACCCCTCTATATCACACCTATCGATGGCACACCTATACCAGTCCTTAAAAGGACTTTTGTGGCCCTATTAGCTAGCTTTTGGTGTCCCTAACTGTCCTTGCTCCAAAATGCAACCTCTCCCTACACTGGCAAAACACATAATGTAAAATGGATGCCAGATTGGGTTCTGTTATAAGGATGGGGGTGTGTCCATGGCGCATGCGAATATCACCATATGTTCACATGTTCGGCGAATCGCGAACGAGCACAGTTCACAGCAAAGCGACCACCGGGCGAAACGCAAGGCCATCTCTACCCAACAGTAAAGGGTGAGATTCTGGCAAGAATTGGGGGTAAATGTGTTGGTCCGGGCCCAGCGGGTGCAATAGTGGGAATTTAACCGGGCTGAACCCGCAAGACCTCCGTATTATGATATATTACACCTGTTGAATAAATGGCTGCAGCCTGACGTGCTGAGTTTCTCTGCTATGCTGGACCATCTGTTGTATGTATTCTGGAGGGCTTTGCCATACCCTCTCCAACACTGGATTGGCAAGGTGTCTCCTGGTAATGCCATTTAGATGGTGGACCTGGTGGAATGCTATAAGGCTACCAGGAATTTACAGGGGTGGGTTTTTCGGAGGGGGGCAGTCAAACCCCGGAAATCTCTACTCCTAGCCCGGCGACTTGTGCCAACAAAACCCGTCTGGGATGTAGCCCCTACAGACCAAGCTCCGATAGTCTGCTGGCGGTGCCAGGAGCCTGGCCACGTAAGGGCTGACTTTCCCCGTAGGGCTGAGTCCATGGACACTAACTATGGCTATCGCCACTCATTATATGCCAGGAAGCTGTGTGACTCCTGTACCCCAGAGACTATAGACAGCAACCACTTGTGCCAGGTGGAAGTAGGAAACACTCTGGCGGTGGCGTTGCTGAACTCTGAGAGACTAGTGTCCCTGGTAAGGGCTACACTGTTACGGCCTGCTGAGTATACTGGCCATAAAGTTAGGGTAATGTGTATTCATGGAGACTTACAAGACTACCCAACCACTATAGTGTCTCTATCCACGGTTGCCGGCAGGTGGACCCACGAGGTGGCCGTCGCCACCAATCTACACTACGAACTTATAAAAGGGAAAGAATTCCCATGCTTCCTTGCACTGTGGCCTGCTATGAGAGTGACTGATACCCATGAGACAGTAGTAACCTTAGCAAAGTGGCCCAGCTCAGGGGGGAGACCAGAACCCTGGGAACCTGAAACCGAAGGGCCAGCGGTAGGGGTGACCGCCATTCGGTGTAAGAGGGGGAGTCAACCCCGCTAAGGGTGATGGTGGGAAACATGGAGGTCCTGAATTGGCAGACCTAAATGTCTCAGGAGATAATTCTGGTACCGCCAAACATCGTTCAAAGAAGCATATTCAAAGAAGTGGAAGAGTTTTGTAAGTCTTGCCCGACCTGAAAGATAACTAGCCCCCAGCCACATTTCTGTAGTCCCCTGGTACCTCTCCCGATTATCGAGGTACCGTTTGACCGAATAGCTATGGACTTTATAGGCCCAGTACCGAAGTCCTCCAGAGGGCATCAACACATCTTAGTCATTCTAGACTATGCCACTCGGTAACCAGAGGCGGTGCCACTCCGACATACCTCGGCCAAACTCATAGCTAACGAGTTAATGGTGATGTTTTCCCAAGTAGGACTACCTAAAGAGGTTTTGACCGACCAAGGGACCCCTTTTATGTGCAAGGTGATGAGGGAACTCTTTAAGTTGCTGCAAATAAAACAACTACGGACGTCCGTTTACCATCCGCAAATGGACGGTCTGGTAGAACGGTTTAACCAAACATTAAAAAATATGTTGAAAAAGGTAGTGCCTAAAGATGGGAATGACTGGGACCTCCTTCTGCCCTATCTCATGTTTGCAGTACGAGAACTACCCCAGGGCTCTCCTGGGATCTTGCCTTTCGAACTGCTATATGGCAGACACCCTCGGTCTCTTGGACGTGGCCAAAGAGGGGTGGGAACAACAACCCACTCCACATAAAAGTGTCATTGAGTACGTTACCCAGATGCAAGATCGGATAGAGACAGTGTTGCCTTTTGCTAGGGAACATATGGAGGCAGCTCAGCGAACCCAGAGTCGGGTCTATAATCAGCAGGCTTGGGGCCGGACCTTTAACCCGGTGATCGGGTTTTGGTTCTGGTGCTGACTATGGACAGTAAGTTTCTGGCTAGGTGGCAGGGGCCCTACGAGGTACAAAATGCAAACTACATGCAAACTACAAGGTGAACCAGCCAGGGTGGCGAAAGCCGGATCGGGTTTACCATGTGAATTTACTCAAACCGCGGAAAGATAAGGAAACCTGTACAGAAGACAGCCCGTGGCCAGGTTTTCTAGAGGATGAGGTACCGGCCCCTCTGTCTGATGCAAGAGAAGTGGCTTCCACAGTAAAAATTGCAGACAGCCTCTCCTCTAAACAGACTCAGGAGGCCAGGGAGTTTGTAAGTCGGAACACAGATGTGTTCTTGGACCTACCTGGACGCACTTCCATAATCCAGCATGACATTGTCACTGAGCCTCAGGCAAAAGTCTGGTTAAAACCATAACGGGTACCCGAAGCTCGGCGACAAGAGCCATCTCGGAGGAGGTGCAGCTAATGTTGCAGCTAGACATCATAAAGTGAGTGGGCCAGTCCTATAGCATTGATACCCAAGCTAGACGGGACGTTGCAGTTTTGTAACGACTTTCGTAAACTTAACAATATTTCTAAGTTCAACGTATATCCCTTGCCCCGGGTGGATGAGCTAGTCGAGAAGTTAGGACAAGCACGGTACTTTTCTATTTTGGACCTCACGAAAGGGTACTGGCAGGTGCCCTTAATGGAGGCTGCCAAAGAGAATACTGCCGTCACCTACCAAAAGTGCAGGCTGTAGTAGACTCCCTTGGGAAGGCTGGACTAACCACTAACCCGAAAAAATGTGCAATAGGGTTAGAGGAGACTAAGTACCTGGGGTATGTCATTGATCGTGGAGTCATCAAACCCCAAGTAAACAAAATAGAGGCGATAAGAAATTGGTCTCGACCTGTCACCACTAGGCAAGTAAAGTCATTCCTGGGAATAGTGGGCTATTACATGAGGTTTGTTCCCCAGTTTGCTACCGTGGCCATGACATTGACAGGACTCTTGAAGGGACACAAGTCAGGGATGGTTTGCCGGGATGATCGGGCGGGAGAGGCTTTCTCCACTTTGAAGTCGGCCCTGTGTTGGTCCCTGGTTTTGGTGACGCCCGACTTCAAAAGGGAGTTTATAGTACAGACCGATGCCTCCGAAGTAGGCCTCGGTGCTGTACTGTCTCAGGAAGTCAACGGGGAGAAGCATCCCATTGTCTTTCTCAGCCATAAGCTCACCCCAGCCGAGACCAGGTATTGTATTGTGGAGAGAGAGTGCCTGGCCATCAAGTGGGCACTCGAGTCTCTCTGCTATTATTTTTTGGTGAGAAAGTTCTGCCTGGTGACTGACCACTCCCCTCTCAAATGAATGAGCCAGGCCAAGGACAGAAATGCCTGGGTCACTCGATGGTTTCTGTCCTTACAAAACTTTATGTTTTCAGTGGAACACAGGGCAGGCCGGTTGCAGGAAAACGCGGATGCCCTGTCCCGGGTACACTGTCTGGCGTGTGTTACCCTCCCTTTGTTCAACCCTGAGGGGGTGATGTGACTCAGCAAGAGGTTTTGTCTGGGAAGGCAGGTATTTTCCTCCCAACATGTGCGGCTGGGCTGATTTCCAGCCAGGTGAGGGCAAATACCGGACCGGAGTTTAAGTGCCGGTCCGGGTTTTGGCAGCACCTGGCTGTCCTTTAATAGGCAGCTGGGATCAGCAGCTGAGTCTCGTTTTTTGGGATATGAGGTTTTGTGCCGTGCTGGAGGGCTGAGAGATGCACGCTGGGGAAACAAGCCCCCTAAAGCCTGCTGTGGACCGCTGGAGATAGAACTGCCAACAAGGTGATTTTTTGTTCTGTGGACTTTCCATTGTGTGAACTTACACCAACACTGCAAAGTGTTGTTTTATTTTTGCCTTATGTGTAAATAAACACTGAAGTTTAGCTTTACAAACAGTTTTTTGCCTCTGTACTGCGTCCGCTTACCCTGCCTACCAGAGCGAATTCCCACAATACATACATGCTACAGACATAGTACTGTGATGTCACAACAATACTTAGTGCACCAATCAGTAATATCTACTCAGACCTGATGAAATGTGAAGTTGCATGTATTGCACAAAAAATATGCGCATCATTCGTGCCGATTTACCCAATCGCAAAAATAATGACTGGAGATTACGAATTTTAGAATTTACAAATTTTTGCTCATCCCTATTTGTAACTCACAATCAGTTTTGAGCAGGTTTGATTGTAGATCAATCCACTACGATTACATTGTCACCATAGATGTGACAATCACAGTGACAGAATAACTATAGGCAGATAATTGTTTCTTAACTAAAGAGGCTTAAATCTAGAGAGTGTACTACAGAACTGTTTTTAATTCTGCATTTGATTAGATTCTGTGAGCATTCTACAATCTACAATATATGCTAAAGAATCCTATTAGTTCCATATAATAGATGAATGCTTAGCTCCATACAGATAATGGTTTATAAATGGGCCTACAAAAACATATCTTCTATCATGTCAAATTAATTACATGCAGACAATAAAGCTTTATTTTTCATTGACATCAATGTTCAAACTAGTAAATACTAATTACATTTTATTACAAATCTATTTATTCTTTTCCTAAGTTTCAAAGAACAATGTGTCAGAATAGACTTTCAATTAAACTGTCCAATTAAACTCCTTACCGAGAATTATGAAGCCAGTGCACAGCTTATAGTCACTTGATATAGCCCATACATTAAGAACACTCTATAAATTGTTTTATATTAACTTATGCTTAATTAATAGGTTTGTTAATTTCATTGCAAATTATACATTGTTTTAGTGTTTAAAATTATGAGCTAGTTTACAATAGATATGGGAACAGAAAAAATATTAAACTCTTATTAGAGTGTGATATGGGTTGAATGGACTTTACAAAGCAAGGCCTGTCCTTAGGATAGGTCCTCAATGTACTGTATGATTGGTGGGGGTTGAAGCCATAAAATTTCCACCAATCAGCAGAAAGAAGGAGATACAGTAATTAATGTTGTTATATTACATATATTACAAATTGGGAAATCTGTGATTAGTATCAGGTACTTTTTGTGGCAATATATAATATGAAAGGGTGAAAGAAGCCAGTAAAATAGCTCACATTACACTGTAGTAGCCTGTTTGCTCTTTTTCACAGAATTTATTGTTTTTTAAACGTTGCATTCTTTTTTGCACTCCACTCTACCCTACCCTAAAGGTGCTGATAAACCTTCAAAAGCAGTTGGCTAAACTATCCATCAGTCAACAGATAGCTATTCTGACTCCCTCCCACTCTCCCATACATATACACACTGGTTAGGCTGAGCATGTATGTTTTTTAAATGAGTAAGGAGGAGGAGGTTGGTGCCAGACACTTCGGGCCATGGCTTATCTAATATAGGAATAAAAGGATTGGGGGGTAAAATTAAATTGCCTGATTCTTCTCTCCCAACATCATTTGTTGGGGGAGAGTCAGGAGCTCTCCATACACATTAGATTGTAAGTCAGTCGCACCAAATGTATGGTGGCCCTAAGCTCATGCCATTTCAGAATCTGATATGATGGCTGCTATGACATAAGCCTGACATGCTGTTCATAGAGGATGGAATGAAACTGCTTATATCAAGCACAATCTTCTCTTGACCTCCACTATTTATAAGACATTGGGGGATATTTATTAAAGGGGCTGTGCAAACAGTTTATATTGATGACCTGCACTCAAGATAGATCAATATCTGATAAGGAGGGGTCTGACAGCATGCAACCCCACATACCAGGTATTTGAAGAGGAGGTGATGCTCCATGCGAGCGCTACTTCCTCTTCATTACAGTGGGCATCATCTCCCGTGCAGCGGTGGTGCAGTGTAATTACAAGTTTTCGCTCTATTCAAGTGAATGGAGAGACTACTTATAATTACAATGCACTTCGCAGATTTCAGAGACGATGGACAGTGTAATAAGTGGGAAGTAGCTCTAGCATGGAGTGACGCCTCCTGTTTAAATAGCTGATCTGCAGGGGTACCGGGTGTCAGACCCCTGTCTGATCAGATATTGATGACCTATCCTGCATAATCCGTTTATGATTGGTGTTTTATAAGTTGGTCTTAAACTGTGGTCCATTGGCATCAAATATGCCACAATTAGTAAGAGGTGCATGCCACTTACAAATTGTGGCACATCTCGTCCCATCAGTGATCCAGAACTAAAATCAGCAACAGCTAGGTGCTGACATAAATCTTAGCTGTAATTAATGGAAGTTTTCTGACATAAATTATAATAAATGTTTCAGGCCCTACCTCTTCCTGTCTACTTTTTACTAGTGATGAGCGGGAGGTGCCATATTTGATTTTGCGATTGAATATTTGTCTTATATTCGTCTAAATCGAATATTCGTCATTATGCTATTTATCGCGAATTATATGCGATTTAATTAATCGTGTATTGCGATTTTGTGTATTTTACAAATATTCGCCATATTGCTATATATTCTTGTTTTAGAATATGACGAATATGACGAATATTCTAATAAACGAAGTTATAGCAATATAGCGAATATTCGTAAAATACACATATAGACTGAAATTTCACTAATGTAGTGCTGTAATCTATTATTTTTTTTTGTATAATTTTTTTTGTCTCTTTATGAATCAGAAAGAGACAAAAAAAAATTGACAAAAGAAAAAGATTATAGCACTACATTAGTGAAATGTCAGTCTATATGTGTAATTTACGAATATTTGCTATGTTGCTAAATATTCTTGTCTTACAACATGACGAATATTCTAAAAAATGAATATATAGCTCTATATCACATATATTCGTTTTTTAGAATATAATTTTTTTCCCCCCAATTAGCACAGTTATTGCCCTTCGGCATAGTCCTCCCCGACAAGCGTCCCCTTCACCATGGGAACGCCTGGTGGTTAGAATATACCATCGGATCTGAGTTAGATCATGAAAATGGGGACACTTGAAGTTAGAATATACCGCCAGGGGGCTGTGATCCTCGCAATTAACCCCTCAGATACGGGTTAATTGCGCGGATCACAGCGCCCTGTGCGCCCTAACTTCCCTCCCCAGTATTAAAATAATTGGTGGTCAGTGGGCCCTAACCCCCCTCCCCCCTCAGTATTAAAATCATTGGTGGCAGTGGCCACAGGGTCCCCCTCTCCCCCTGGCAGTGGTCACATGGTCCCCCTCCCCCCCTGGCAGTGGCCACAGCGTCCCCCTCCCCCCTGGCAGTGGCTATAGGGTCCCCCTTTCGACCCCGTCATTGGTGGCAGCAGGCAGTTCCGATCGAGTCCCAGCGTAATGGCCGGGCTTCGATCAGTACACCTCTGAAGTTCTGGCTGCCATGGTTAGTTAATCACTCAGCAGCATTTACTTACCTGCGGGGCTCTCCTCCTTCTGAGAACTCACAGGTCTATGCGGCACATTGCTGAAGGCATATGCGGCGCATAGACCTGTGAGTTCTCAGAAGGAGGAGAACCCCGCAGGTAAGTAAATGCTGCTGAGTAGAACTGCCTGCTGCCACCAATGATGTGGGGGGGGAGGACTCTGTGGCCACTGCCGGGGGGGAGGGGGACCCTGTAGCCACTGCCACCAATGATTTTAATACTGGGAGGGAGGGGGGGTTAGGGTGCACTGGCCACCAATTATTTTAATACTGGGAGGTGGGGGGAGGGCACACAGGGCGCACCTGAGGGGTTAATTGCGTGGATCACAGCGCCCTGGCGGTATATTCTAACTTCAAGCGTCCCCGTCACCATTGGAACGCCTGGTGGTTAGAATATACCATCGGATCTGAGTTAGATCGTGCAAACTCAGATCCGATGGTATATTCTAACCACCAGGCATTCCCATGGCGACAGGGACGCTTGTCGGGGAGGAGTAAGGGAAATAACTGTACTAATTGGGGGGGAAAAAAAGAATATTCTATAAAACAAATATATGTGATATAGTGCTATATATTAGTTTTTTAGAATATTTGTCATTTTTTACCATCTAAATTCTTGATTCCTCCCTCCTTCTTGCTTGTGGGCCAATGAGTCATTGGCCTACAAACATTTTAAGCAGGAAGGAATCATGTGTTCAGATGGAGAAAATGACAAATATTCAATATAACGAATATATAGCACTATATTTGCAATATTCGCGAATTATCCAAGTTGCGATATTCGCGATTAATATTCGCTATGCGAATATTCGCGCTCAACACTACTTTTTACAATAGTGGCAAGCCTGGAAGGAAAAAACTGGCTTGCAGAATTTATTTTTTATTTTTAGTGTCTCTATTCTTGTGCTATGGACTTGATAAGTCTTCCCCATACTGTAATTTGACTATTTCACTAGGAAAACAAACAAAAAAAGTAATGATTATTACAGTAGGGATACTACTAAGCATTGCTCTAATCTGCAATGCTTAGTTAATATTCATAAGAAATATTAGGTGCTTGCTCCTTATACCCCCATATTATGATTTAGTGTGCATGATTGCACGTCATAGGCAGGGGGTTGTCTGTGTTTTGAGGCAATATTTCACCGCACTTATACTGTTCATTATCAATCTCCTTACCTAAGCCAGCTATTAAATAGGTATTTAGGAGTCAACAAAAGGCTGTCACTTGTCTTATGATTCAAATTTAATATCATCTTTTTTTTGGTACCTTATTCGGTATTAATGTACTTTCTTATGAATATTCACTAAGCATTGCAGATGAGAGATGACGCAATTTATGTGTATCCCTACTGTAATTATGAAATAATCTTCTTAATTGTATCTAATAAAAAGTGAATTTTTTCAAGAAATTTGATATTACTCATTTATCTCAGATTTTTATAATTGAGTATTCCGGTTAAATGTTGAAGTAATCACATTGTGGATCGAGTATAGTATGTATCCCTTTAATAGTAGACAAAGGTGACAAAGAGGTGAAGGACCTCTTATAAAATAAATTATGAGCAGGTGAAACAAAACTTTGCAAGCATATAATATTCATGGGCATTAGTAGGGAAGAAAACTAGAGAGACAAGCTATTAGTTTGAAAAGCAGTGCAATTGATGGACCTTTTTAACAGTACATTAGATTCTAAAAAGGTAAAGTGCTACAATTGATAATGAAAAATTTATGGAAGCTTTAGTTTGAAATATAGCATCTAAAAGACCATAACCTACAATATAAGCTATTAAATCATTTATTGTGTCAAACATGTTTTTATTAATATACAATTCTTTAGTCATTTAGGTAAAAAAAAATATTTGATTAGTTATGATTGCTGGTCACAGATTAAAGAGAATTGTTCCCACATGTTCTCATAAGAAATGCCACCTGCTGGTACATTTTACATTAATTTGCAGTAAAAACATTAGCCATAGGGAAATTGTTGGGATGAATGTTGAAGGCTGTCAGGCTTTTATTTTTCTATAAGTTGTATTACTACCTGGACCTTTAGAATTTCCATCAAAATGTTTAAAAAAAACATTATATAAAACTACTACTCAATGTTGTTTTCTTTCTATAAATGGGGCACTCTGAGAGTATCTATGGACAGGAAGAGGACATGAAGAAAACATCTAATTGTTAGAGGTGCCATCAGAAAACTATAAATCCTTAAGCTAATTAGAGAAAACGGCTTGGCAGAGTGTATTCAAGGGTTCACTCTGCCAAGGGTAGACTAATGTATCTTTAGGCAGGTTGACCAATAGACACAAGGACTTATAGATGGTTAATCAAGGGGGCCTGTCTCTCAGGTCATTGATACTTCAGTGCTCTATGGACTATTTCCTGGAATTCAAAGTGTTGGAGCAATCCAGGAGGCCTGGTGCCATATTCACTATTATAAAGAAACTATCTAGCTAGCCAGGAATTGCCTCATTTTTAGGAGGGGGAGCATTTCCATCCCTGACTATAGCAGGCTTATCCATAGCCTGTTCAGACACTACTCCACCCTGGACTAAATGTATGTAGATGAAAAAGAGGATTAATAAGCCTCTCCTTCCCCTTCTCCAATTTTTGTGTCAGTTCTTCAATAAAGCTTCAGGCATGTGATTCTCCTCCTTATCCCCTCTTCCGCATTCCCATTTCTTATTTGTTTTGCTTTGATGTTGTGGTATGTTTATTTTGAGTGATTAGGAATTTGAGTATAGTGTAGGTTATCATGTAATGCATATTGTACTGTTGTGCTATATATGATGAATGTTAGTCCTAAACTAATGAAAGCATCAGAAGTGGAATTCAATCCATCAAGTTTAGGAAAAATTGGATTTGCCATGAAGCCAAATTTCCTTGCGCTTTGTGGTAACAAATAATTTTTGCGAAAATGGTGGGTAGAGTTGTCTTATAAAGAAAGAAAAAATAAATACTCACCTCATACGTGCAGAGTCAGTCTGCTTCACTGAGCAGTCTCAGTCTGCAGGTCTTTTCCACTCAAGAGAGGAACAGACTTCCTTTGGGTGAATAAGGGGATCAGGTGAGTGATTATTTATTTATTTTGAACCCAAAAGGTCATATTGCACTAGCGTATTACCATTTTTAACTATCATTAGACGGGTGCAATTCTGTTTAAGTGATGACCATTAGAAATGGTCCCATTGATTAATAGGCTGAAAAGGGTTTTAACAAAGCAATTTGTGACAAATGAATTCAGAATTAATTAAATTTCTTGTAAAAATTCGGCAAAGCTGGCGAATCTAATTTTTCAAAACTTTGCTAATCTTTTAGGTCATCATCAACTTGTCAACCTGCTTTAGACACATGACTGTATTAGGGCTCCATACTACTTCATGGTTGTACAGTAGTAATAGTATGGGAGGAGACTCCTTTGGTGATGCATGGTACTCTACTTACTCTACTCATTACATACAGAGACTTTTTTTTTATTGTGGCTGAATCCAACAGAAAAGAAATAGAGCTATTGAAACACTTCTTCTAGAGCAAAATATCTAGTAGAGGAAAAGATCCTGCTTAAAGACCCAAATAGCAGCATACAGAGTACCACAGTTCTCCTACAGTTCTTATCCTCATATGGCTGCAGTTTCTGGGCAGCAGAATTCTATTTAAGCAGCATGATCTGCTGGCTAGAATTGATAATTTGCTTGCCAAAAGTAATTTTCACCTTTAGACAGGCAGATTGTCGGGAACAAGCATTGGAAGGGATGTTCAGCCCCGATAATCTGCCCAAATATCTGGACATGTACTGTAAATCCATTAGTCTTAACAGTTTCCAGGGAAATATAGCTTCATAGTGAAATTTGGATTGAAATTAATTCATTTGGCTTTGATTCGCTTAACACTAATTACAAGTAAATTGGTAAAATAACTCAGCACGTGATAACCCATCCAAACATACTCTGTTATACACTTCCTTCTATTTTATGCTCTTAGATGCTGGGGAATATATTAATATAGAGGAATGGACTTATCTATATATATAAAGAAGGATGTATGTATGTATGTATGTTCCACGATCACTCAAAAACACAACCATCAATTTCAGCGAAACTTGTGGGGGTCACAGCTCTCTAGGATGTACTGTTCCTGAGATATTCCCAAAAAATTACCTGCATTAGCCAATACAAGCCTGCGAGTCTCTCTCTTCATATCCCAACTGCCATACACACGGTCACATGTCCCTTATCAGCCAATAGAAGTTCGCAGGCCCTTAGTCTCCATAACAACCCAGCCATTTTCTTCACTGCTGTAGGTTAGCTTTAGGCTAGGGCTACACAACGACATGTGTCGTGCAACAATAAGTCGCACGACACATAGCTCAAAACTACACTGCTACATGTGTTGCGCGACATTGATGTTGCACCAATGTCGCGCGACAATTTTTATAATGATAGTCTGTGGTGTTGCACTGTGACATGTGACATGCTGCGACTGCGATGCTACAGTCACAGAAAAATCCATCTTAAATTAATTATTTGTAACTGCCGTGTCGCAGTACGACACCATAGCCTATCATTATAAAAATTATTGAGCATTAAAGGGGCAGGGAGCTGTGGAGGTATCTTTTAAAAGGGGGGGGGGGCACTGTGTTGGTCACTGTTAAAGAGGCGTTCACTGTGGATGTTACTGTTAATGGGGCAGGCTGCTGTGGAGGTCACTGATAAAGCAGCGGACACTGTGGAGGTCACTGTTAAGGGGGCAGGGGCCACTATTAAAGGGGCAACTGCTGTGGAGATCACTGTTAAGGCAGCAGGGTACTTTGGAAGTCACTGTTAAGCAGGCAGGCCCCACTGTCAAGAGAGTGGGGTGCTGGGAAACTCACTGTTAAAGGGGTTGGCTGCTGTGAAGGCCAAAGTTAAGAGGATGGGCTGCTGTGGAGGTCCCATTTAAAAGTGGCGGGGCGCTGTGGGGGGGGTCAATGTTAATGGGTGGGGGCTGTGCAGTTCACTGTTAAAGGGGCAGGGTGCTGTAGAGGTCACTGTTATGGGGGATATATATATGTACAACCGCATGTGGGTTTGAGCTTGTTTAATACCACGCCATTTTTTTTCAGTTTGTTTGTATATAGAGATTCCTGGAGGTGTATAAACTCCAATTTAAATGTGCCTGTTTTCCATCTACAGGCTACATTTAGGTGAACCTGTGAGGCCTGGGCCTTATCAGCCAGTCTTGAGTGGGACTCGCAGACTCCTCCCTCCTCCGATTGCTAGCATGGCTACATGCTGGAGGTAACTGGTCAGTTGTCTGTGAGTCGGCCTCATGCTCCTGTAATTTGCCCTCTGGCTCCTGGTATTGCCCATTTGGCCCAGGTAGGCGAGTGTCAGGTCCCCGAGCTACTTGAGAAACCTTGGCGCGGTGCTCGGGCTCAGACATGTCCTACACCGTAGGATATGTTGGCTAATCTCTCAATTTAAAAATCAGTTTGAGGGTTTAGTAAGACCACAGAGTGCACCTGTCCTTGTTATTATTTTGTTATATTGTTATATTGATTATCACATCCACATAATTGCTATCTTGTGTAGGATGTCTATTGTGGTACTTGTGGTTCACTGCGGTCATCCTCCACTGTATGCATTTTTGCTGGGGATCGTCAGTAGCAACGGGCCACAAGTGCAGGATCTGCTCCCCTATATATATGCACAATCGCATGTGGGTTTGAGCACTTCCTGCTTGTTTAATACCACACCATTCTTTTCAGTTTGTATTCTTTTAAAAACACACACAAACATTAAATGAAATAGATGAAATATACCCGTGCAAAGCAGGGTCCTTCTGGTCAATAAGCATATGCAAACAGCTAAGAGTATATTAGGCACTGAAAGAGCTACCTGTCCTCTGCTTAGTAAAAATGCAGAATATTTCCATTATTGTAAAATACTTTTTATATTTAAATGTATGTTGAGCTTTGTTCTATTCTTGTAAGCTACATCAATTAACATAATAAATGAGCTACCACAGAGTTACATCTAAGGCCAGAAAATCACCTGAAAAGGTTATTTTCACACTTTTGCACTGTGAGTATGCAGCAGTCTTCCAAGTGACTGAAACAAAATGTTTGTTTTAAAGCCATATACAGGAAAAGCATTAACATGGACCATTAATTTCATGAGACGATCAGGAAAACAAGCCCATATGACAATGGATTTGTGCCATCAACCTCCATCTGCCTTGTAGCTTCCTACTTGCAAGAGCCTTTCTTTACAACTGTCAATGTGTCAAAAGAAGGCTAGCTGATGGTTTTCTACAGTCACTAAAAGGACCTTCAAAGCAAGTGTATCAAAGTGCTATTGAAATCTCCCATTTACCACATAAATAACGGTTGCATTTCATGGATGTTGTTTTTTTGTGCTTGTGACAGCATTTGCAGATGTTTTCTGGCTGTTTAGCTTACATCTGTGTGACACTCTTTAGTGATTATCGTAAAAAGATTTACTATATATTATCCAAATTAGGGTCATCCCATCTGATAATACATCTTTGGTTGAGAAGGAGATTGAGATAGAGAATATAGAGCAAAGGAAGGTAGTTAAAGGGAGTCTGTCAGCAGTATTGGCCTGCTAATCAACTGACAGAGCTACAGTAGGTAGAGGTTGCATCAAGGTGGATATCATATGACAGTTAAAAAATGAAGTTTTATTGCACTAGGCACCACTACCGCAAGTACCCAAGAGGTGATCCCTCACTGTAAAGAGCCCTCTGCAATAAGCTGCTGCGCAACCGCTCCCTTCTTCTATGAAGGATTGCTATAGACTCCAACCAGGAGTCTATTACAGAGGCCACTTAGATAGAAGGGGGATGCTATGGAGGGGAGCAGCTCACATCAGAGGGCTCTTTATAGTTAAGGATCATCTCCTAGCATTTGTGGGAGTTGCATCTGGAAAAGTAAAACCTCATTTTCTCAATTTTACCAATAATAAAAGCTGTAATAAAAGTATGATTAACTAACTCGCCCAAACCCCTACTTAGCTCTGTCAACAAACTTCCATTAACTGATAAACTGATATTGATAAAGACATCAAATCAACAATCTAATTGTGTTATAACTAGCGCTGTTAAGAATTTGTTACAGGAACACTTTTCTTATTCAGCTAAGTAATGTACTAGGTTTTCTAATTTTTTGGGTGATTGGTGGCACCTTTACAAGTCAAATATGGGGAACAAGTGTTCGTACAAATATTTGCTCCCAATAACAGACATGTGTAAAGAGGCCTTAAGCAAAGCATTCTTGTATAGTGTCAGACATCTGCTGCAAAAGCAAATAAGATTGTAAGGTGTTTAAAAAGAGAGATAACATGTCACCCTAAGAATATCAGTAATATAAATCATTTCATGGCCACATCTGAATATGGAATTCATAGTTATGACGCAATTATATGTGCTGTGGACTCTGTTTTCCAGAGTTTTACTTGTAATTATTTGAAATGAATAAGAAATTTATGTTAAGGTGTTAACTATGGCATTCAAGTAGAAGTAATCAACATTGATGTGGTAAATGAAATCATAAAGGATCTGATTAAAGAATAGTGATGAGTGGCAGGGGCTATATTCAAATTTGCGATATTGCACGGATATTTTGTAGAATATTTGTAATATATTAGAGAATTTGAGATTACTTTATTGAAAAAAATATTTTTTACATTGCCGATTAACAAAAATCACGTAATGATAATTTGTAACGCGAAATACAGGTGTGGGTCACTTTGGCTACATGTTTCAAGCTGCTAGAAGTTTCATGAGTTTCTCCTGAGACTGGAGAAAATGGTTGGCATGGCAAAACATTACAATAGCTTTACATGCAGATAGAGTCAAGTGCTCCAATATAGTCGTGATTGCACTAATCGGCAGTGATTAGAATATTTTTTCGCACTACGTGCAACTTCACATTTTAGCAGGTCTGACTATAGATTACTGATTGGTGCACATTGCTTCCTTCTCATTGGCCCACAAGCAAGAAGCAGAGAGGAATCATGTTTTCAGATGAAAAAAAAAAAGCTGAATATTCAATATAACAAATACATAGCACTATATTCTAAATATTCGCAAATTCTCGAAGTGGCGATATTCAAATATTCGTGCTCAACACTATTAACCCCTTAAGGACCGGGCTCATTTTCACCTTAAGGACCAGGCCATTTTTTGCAAATCTGACCAGTGTCACTTTAAGTGCTCATAACTTTAAAACGCTTTGACTTACCCAGGCCGTTCTGAGATTGCTTTCTCGTCACATATTGTACTTCATGATACTGCTAAAATTGGGTCAAAAAAGTTAATTTTTTTGCATAAAAAAATACAATTTTTACCGTAAATTTTGAAAAATTAGGAAATTTCAAATTTTCAGTTTCTCTACCTCTGTAATACATAGTAATACCCCCAAAAATTGTGATGACTTTACATTCCCCATATGTCTACTTCATGTTTGTAGCATTTTGGGAATGATATTTTATTTTTTGGGGATGTTACAAGGCTTAGAAGTTTAGAAGCAAATTTTGAAATTTTCAGAAATCTTCAAAATCCCACTTTTTATGGACCAGTTCAGGTTTGAAGTCATATTGTGAGGCTTAGATAATAGAAACCTCCCATTCTAGAAACTACACCCCTCAAGGTATTCAAAACTGTTTTTTCAAACTTTATTAACCCTTTAGGTCTTCCACAAGAGTTAATGGCAGATGGAGAAACAATTTTGAAATTTATATGTTTTGGAAATTTTTTTAATATAATCCATTTTTTCCAGCAGCAAAACAAAGGTTAACTGCCAAACAACACTCAAAATGGGTTGCCCTGATTCTGTAGTTTGCAAAAACACCCCATATGTGGTCGTAAACTACTGTTTGGCCGAACGGTAGCACATAGAAGGAGGGGAACACCATATGGGTTTTGGAAGGCAGATTTGGCAGGACTGGTTTTGTTTATACCATGTCCCATTTGAAGCCCCCTGTTGCACCCCTAGAATAGAAATTTCAAAAAAGTGACTCCATCTAAGAAAGTACACCCCTCAAGGTATTCAAAACTGGGTTTACAAACTTTGTTAACCCTTTAGGTGTTCCACAAGAGTTAATGGCAGATGGAGAAACAATTTTGAAATTTCTATTTTTTTGAAAATTTTCCAATATAATCAATTTTTTCCAGGAGTAAAACAAGGGTTAACTGCCAAACAACACTCAAAATGGGTTGCCCTGATTCTGTAGTTTGCAAAAACACCCCATATGTGGTCGTAAACTACTGTTTGGCCGAACGGTAGCACATAGAAGGAGGGGAACACCATATGGGTTTTGGAAGGCAGATTTGGCAGGACTGGTTTTGTTTATACCATGTCCCATTTGAAGCCCCCTGTTGCACCCCTAGAATAGAAATTTCAAAAAAGTGACTCCATCTAAGAAAGTACACCCCTCAAGGTATTCAAAACTGGGTTTACAAACTTTGTTAACCCTTTAGGTGTTCCACAAGAGTTAATGGCAGATGGAGAAACAATTTAGAAATTTCTATTTTTTGGAAAATTTTCCAATATAATCAATTTTTTCCAGGAGTAAAACAAGGGTTAACTGCCAAACAACACTCAAAATGGGTTGCCCTGATTCTGTAGTTTGCAAAAACACCCCATATGTGGTCGTAAACTACTGTTTGGCCGAACGGTAGCACATAGAAGGAGGGGAACACCATATGGGTTTTGGAAGGCAGATTTGGCAGGACTGGTTTTGTTTATACCATGTCCCATTTGAAGCCCCCTGTTGCACCCCTAGAATAGAAATTTCAAAAAAGTGACTCCATCTAAGAAAGTACACCCCTCAAGGTATTCAAAACTGGGTTTACAAACTTTGTTAACCCTTTAGGTGTTCCACAAGAGTTAATGGCAGATGGAGAAACAATTTTGAAATTTCTATTTTTTGGAAATTTTTCCAATATAATCAATTTTTTCCAGGAGTAAAACAAGAGTTAACTGCCAAACAACACTCAAAATGGGTTGCCCTGATTCTGTAGTTTGCAAAAACACCCCATATGTGGTCGTAAACTACTATTTGGCTAAACGGCAGGACATAGAAGAAGGGGAACGTCATATGGTTTTTGGAAGGCAGATTTTGCTGGACTGGTTTATTGACACCATGTACCCTTTCAAGCCCCCTGATGCACCCCTAGAGTAGAAACTCCATAAAAGTGACCCCATCTAGGAAACTACGGGATAAGGTGGTTGTTGTTTTGGGACTATTTTTGGGGTAAATTTGATGGCAATGTAACAAAAAAAATTAATTCTAAAATTGTTTCTACATTCACTATTTGGTTTTGTGGAACACCTAAAGGGTTAACATAGTTTGTAAAGTAACTTTTGAATACCTTGAGGGGTGTAGTTTCTTAGATGGGGTCACTTTTTTGGAGTTTCTAGTCTAGGCTACATCAGGGGGGGCTTCTAATGGGACATGGTGTCAAAAAAAAAACTGTCCATCAAAATCTGCCTTCCAGAAACCATATGGAGTTCCCTTCGTTCTATGCCCTGCCGTGCGGCTATATAACCATTTACGACCACATATGGGGTGTTTCTGCAAACTACAGAATCGGGGCAATAAATATTTAGTTTTGTTTGGCTGTTAACCCTTGCTTTATTACCGGCAAAATGGATTCAAATTGAAAGTTTTGGCACAGTTTTTATTTTATATTTTTAACACCGTTCATCTGAGGCATTTGGTCAAAAGTTATTTTTATAGCGACGACTTTTACGCACGCGACGATGCCCAATATGTATGGCTCTCAGTCTTTGGAGACACTAAGCAGGCATCCTAAAACTGCGGCCCTCCAGATATTGTAAAACTACAATTCCCACCATGCCCTGCTGATGGCTGTAGGTTGTCTGGGCATGCTGGGAGTTATAGTTCTACAACATCTGGAGGGCCGCAGTTTGAGGATGCCTGCTCTAAAACTAATATTTTTGGGGGAAAGAAAAATTGTTTCCGTGTCTCCAAAGTCTGAGAGCCATAGTGTTTTATGTTCTCTAGTGGACTGTTGAGGATTATAAAAATTTAGTACTCCATGGAAGTGTGATACTCCCTGAAGCAATTGATAATGCAGAGGCCCGGATGATCGGGGCAAGTGTCACATTGAGTAGTGGTGTCCTTCCGTATCCCCCTCTTGTGACACACTCTGCACTTTTTTTGGGTTCGTCCCTTCTTTCCAGTATGGGGGACCACACCTGGAAAGTGTTGGCCAGGGACGATCCGGGCGCCTCCAATTCCCGAGGTACTCCGGCCTGCTCTTTCCCGGTCCGAAAAGATCAGGTCCTTGAGGACTGCCTCATAGAACTGGAGGAATGTCCCTGTGCTGCCAGCGCTTCGGGATAGTACAAAAGAGTTGTACATGGCAACCTGTACCAAGTAGACCGCAACTTTTTTGTACCATGCCCGGGTTTTGCGCATGGCATTATATGGCATGAGGACTTGATCAGAGAGATCAACTCCTCCCATATACCGATTGTAGTCGACGATACAATCGGGTTTGAGGACCGTTGCCGCGGTACCTCGCACAGGGACAGGGGTGGTGCCGTTACCGTGGATTGTGGACAGCATAAGGACATCCCTCTTGTCCTTATACCTGACCAGCAACAGGTTTCCACTGGTAAGTGCACGGATCTCACCCCTGGGGATAGGTACCTGGAGGGGGTAGGCAGGGAGGCCGCGTTGATTTTTCCGCACGGTCCCACAAGCGAACGTGGATCTGGCGGCAAGGGACCTGAACAAGGGAATGCTGGTATAAAAGTTATCCACGTACAAGTGGTAACCATTATCCAGCAGTGGGTACATAAGGTCCCACACGAGTTTCCCGCTAACACCCAGAGTGGGGGGACATTCTGGGGGTTCAATACGGGAATCTCGCCCCTCGTACACACAAAATTTGTAAGTGTACCCTGAGGCACTCTCACAAATTTTGTATAGCTTCACGCCATACCTCGCCCGCTTTGTGGGAATATATTGGCGGAAACTGAGTCTCCCCTTGAACGCAACGAGAGACTCATCAACCGCGACCTCCCTTCCAGGTACATAGGCCTGCTGAAATGTGGCCCCAAAGTGATCGATGACCGGCCGTATCTTATACAGCCGGTCATAGGCAGGATCACCTCAGGGTGGACATGCTGCATTATCGGAATAATGCAGACATTTCCGGATGGCCTCAAACCGGTGACGTATCATGACCATACTGTACAGTGGGGTCTGGTATAGGACGTCCCCACTCCAGTATTGCCTGACACTGGGTTTTTGGACTAGACCCATATGCAGCACGAGGCCCCAAAATGTCCTCATTTCGGCTGCACTGACCGGCGTCCAGCCACCGGGTCTAGCCAAAACTGAGCCTGGGTTTTGAGCGACGAACTGTTGGGCGTACAGATTCGTCTGCTCCACCATCAAATTCACCAGTGAGTTACTGAAAAAAAAACTAAAATAGTCTATTTCAGTAAACCCCACTGTGGGAATCTGGATTCCAGGATTGCCAGCAAAATCCGGAATCTCAGGCTCAAAGTCCACTGGGGGACACCAGCTAAGTTCATCGGCAGGGGGCTCCGGTGGACTTATTTGGTGGGCCGGGAAACCAGTACGAACCCCAGGGCGGCTCGTACTAGGGTGGGCCACAGGATCCCTAGCATGTGGGGCCCCTGGCTCCGCCTGGCGGCGTCTCCGCCGCCTTGGTGGCTCATCGTCATCAGATGTTGATGAGGAGGATGCGGATGATAAAAGGAATGTGGGGTCATCCTCATCCTCACTGGGGCTCTCAGAGTCGGAGGCAATCTGGGCGTATGCCTCCTCGGCCGAGAACATCCGGCGGGCCATGGGTGTGTGTGCGTGTAGGTGTGCGTGTGTGGCAAACTTTATTATATGTGCGTGTGTGTGGGGGCAACGGGTGTTCGCGTACTAAAAAGTCCAGGCAAAAAAGTGTTAGGAAAAAAAAAAGTTTAAACTTGCTGATCAGCGGCTGGTGGGGAGGGGGGGCTGGTGGGGGGGCAAGTGGCAGGGGGGGGTCTGGGTTAGGGTTAGATGGAAGTTTGGAAGTTTGGAATAAAAGTACTTTTTTTTTTTTTTTTCTAACTTACTTTTCCCTTCTTTCCCTGCCTAACGGTGCCTCTCCCTCACTGACCCTAACCTACCTGGGTGGCGATGGGTGCAGGAGGGTGATGGATTCCGATTAGGGGGACACAGGAGCTGGTGCTTGACGATGCTGCACGGTCAGGGTGCTGGACAGGAAGAGGAGGGGAGAGAGGAGCGCAGGAAGTTTGAATCTCGCGCCTCTCTCCCCTGCACCAATCAGCACCCTGGACAGCGGCATTCAGCACCAGGGCCAGCACCGCCTCTCCAAATCCTCGGACTGCGATAGGTGGTGTATAATTACGCCACCGATCGCAGTCTTTTTCCGGTTCATCGGGTCACAGGACACCCGAATGGACCGGAAACGCAGAAAACCGCAGGTCTGAATTGACCTGCGGTTTTCTGCGATCGCCGATACGGGGGGGTCAAATGACCCCCCTGCATTGTTACGGGATGCCGGCTGAATGATTTGAGCCGAAATCCCGTTCCGATTAACCCCTGCGGCGCCGGAGTTCCGATTTTAAGTCCTCCGGTACGTCCTCGGTCCTTAAGGACTCGGGAAATAGGACGTACCGGTACGTCCTAGGTCCTTAAGGGGTTAAAGAATGCAGAGAGGTTAATAAAGGGTATCCAAATACCCAGAGAATGGGGACACAAAGAAAAACAGTTTTATTTGAATGTACCATATTTGTCAATCTCTCTCTATGAGGACAGTGACGTGATCCATCCAGCTAGAATTACATTTGCATTCATTTCTAAGACTTTATGAGCTTTTCTTGCAAAAATGCTTGTTAAATGCATCTAAGCACAATTTTGTAGACTCATGCTGTTTTCTACCTTCAGAACAGATGATAGTGACATACCACTGCTTTCAATATATTTTTCTATACAAAAATGCACCCATTGGAGATTTACAATGCCATAAGACTATTTTAATCCTGCTTTCTAATGGAATATATTAGCTCTTCTTACATTGGGCCTCATACAGATTTTTATTTACTTACTTTAAGCTTCTTACATTTTTATAAAAGTAGCAATTTCAGATTTAACCCTCTTAAAATAAATGTATTGTCATTTATGATCAGAAAGTATCTATTACATGCGTTATTATCATATACAAATTCCATTATGGTTCAAAGGAAAAAAAAAAGAGAATTGCTCTCCAAATAAAAAAAATATGCAAATAAGTATAAAACCTTTAGTCATTCATCAGTCAGTCATATCATTGCTGGTTCACAGTTGTACCAGTCTCTGCAATAAATGGTTTGCAGTCCCCCATAGGGGTTGTAGCTCAGTTTTTGTGGACTTCTGAGAAGTAAATCTGCTGATTTTGTTTGTATTTTGTTTGCTTTAAAATTGATCTTCCAACTGCTATATAAGAAAAAAAAAGTAGAATTTTAACCTTTTAAATATAACATAGCACAACTGTAGATGTTATATTTACTGGTGGCTATTGTATTTTCTGGAGCCAAAGATAAACTTTTGTTCATCTGGGGCAAAACATTAAGTTGGCTGCCCTTGCATTGTATTAAAGTACCCTTGCAAAATCATAGTGAATCTCTAGAGCCTCCTTTCATGCTCAGTGCCTGGGACACATGCACATTGGACTTTCCCTAGCTAAACCCCTCTATGCAGACATACTCTATTATAATCGTTCTGTTTTGCAACAGGCAGTTGGTATGGACACTGTACCAGTAAACCTCTTTGACTTTGGGTTAATCCTAAGGGCATCTCCCTGGTGATCCTCAGATTTTTACCCTTTAACCCCTATTCAGGGAATTGCTCTGCGCTGCAACCTACAGTCTACTACCTCTTTGAATAGTCCTGGTGTAGATGGCAGATGACTCAAGGGGGACTGCTACGAAGCACCAAGGGGTCAGGCAATACTATTAGTCTGTAAACAGGCAGAGGTCAGGGCAAGCAGAGTTTGTGCAATTCAGTGAAACCAATCCAAGGTCAGAGGAGGCAACAAAGGGTCAGTATGGTAGACAGTCTAAGGTCAGGACTGGCAGCAGAGTATCACAGTCAGTTAACAAGCAGAAGTTCTGTACATGTATAGATAATCAGAATAGCAGACCTTCACTGGTAAACTTGTAAACAAAGAAACTAAGCTCAGGCAAAGAGTGAGAGGGCAGACCAGCATTTATATCAGAAGCTGATTAACAAATTAGAATTATCCATGCAACTGGACCCAGAACAAGGAAATTATGGGAGTGATGACGATTGTAAATATGGAAGTAGTAGTGGTTCAATGAATAATGTTCCTAATAGAAGTAGTGGGATAGCAACAGACATGGGCATCCAAAGTAACATGTATCTGTACCCAAAATAATTTATGTAACAGATGGTTAAGCCAAGTCTGTCAGCTGCTTTTTTGATAAGATGCCTTCAAACATGGCAGATTTTGTCTCAGAAAATGTCTGTGACTGAAAAAAAGCCCCATTCAGTTGAATGGGCTTACAGAAATCCATCTGTTTTCTTCCAAAATAAGCCCATTCAAGCGAATGGAACTGATTTTCAGTAGCAGCAATTTTCTATAATCAAATCTGCCTCATGTGAAGGCACCCTAATTGTTTGGCAGTGGGGGGCCCTAATGTCCCAATGGTGCATTTGGTAATGGTTGGTCCATATGGGACATAGCCTTGTCATCACAAAAGGCTCATTAATGAGCCAGAATACAGAACTGCTCAGTAAGAAGGGCTAAAGCTCTTATGGAGCAGTACATGGTGGGCCGTTTATTTGTCCTAGTTAGAGAAGAGGGGCATCTATCTATATTTTTTTCCAAGCTGGACAAATGCTTTTAAATGGGGGCCTATAAATATATGGCAGTGATCCATTGGTTGTATTATTTACTAGAAATTACAATAAGTTACCAGCACAAATACTGCAGTGTACAGTCACATATTGGAGCAATTGACTTTAGAGAGCTTTGAATATTACAGATAATATTAGGTGTTTCAGGGTAGTTTACAGCAACCATGATTGATGTACACCGTTCTCTTGTATTTTATTTAGTTAAACAGCTGTAAGAGATGTGACCTTTTGGCAGAAGATAAAGGCAGAAAATTCCTCCCCGTGTGTTTCCCTATTCTACATTTCTCTGAGCGATTAATTAAAATTACAGTAATTAATTCTTGGTATTTTAAAATGCCATTGCAGCACAATTCTCTAACTGCTCATAGTCATAAAGAATGTCACAGAGAAGGGAATGACATGTATTACTCGAATAGCAAGTGAGTGGTGAAGGTGCGCATCCAAGAAAAAAATACTTAATAACTCTGTTTAGGCTGTCATGTTTTGAACAGCACCAAATGAAATGGAAATGCAACATGCTATTTTCTAAACCAAACGTGCAAGCATGATCTTCTTTCCCGAGGTAAATAGCTATTCACATATCAATCAAGCCATGATTAGGATGATGAAATCGTTATTACAGATACTACAAATTAATGTACTAATTAAACTGAACTTTATTGCATCTTAATGAGATTTATGATACAAGATCAAAGTCTTAGAATATTAGAAAATGCTTCTTTATATGATATGTTAATTTAGCTGTGTACATTACTTGCATGCTTCACTGTAATGATATTACTGTTTGTCCTGACATACTATATTAGATTAGATGTATTGTCACTGCAGTTGTCCAATTTAGATTTTTTTAGTTTTTATGGCTGCGTTATAGTCATACATGTTGACAGAGACAAAGAGCAGGGACTGTGTAAGGACAATATATGGGGGTTCCTGGTCCTCCTTTATGTTTAGCTAAGAGTACACCAGTAAGGGCTCATGCATATGAACATATTTTATGTCAGCATCCGATCCCCTTTTTCTACGGATCAGATGCAGACCCATTTACTTCAATTGGGCCTTAAAACATGCGGACAGCATACCGTTTGCATACCATCCATATAACTGTTCTGTGGAGCCTGAAAAAAAAATAAAACATGTCCTATTCTTGTCTGTATTCTATAATGGGCCAGAAGTTCTGTTCCGCAAAATGCTGTGTTTAGCAAATCCCAATTTGCGTAGCAAAAAAAAATAGCTATGGCCTTGTGCAAAAGCTCTATATGTGAACTATGAAAGTCACTTTTAGCCCAAGTAACGTAATAGATGGTAAGAAGCTGCATATAAGGTGACAGTAGACCCTCCTATCAACTGCGCCCCTGTGCAGCTGCATATAGTGCATAAATGGTATGTTTGTCTCCACATGTAGAAAAGAACTCTGACTGATAGAATTAGATGTAGAAACTAGTGATGAGCAAAGTTCGATTTGAAAGCTTTGCTGAACTTCGGCAAGAAATAAAATTTTTGCATATGACACTAAACTGCGTAAAGTAATTAGCACAGAAGAGGACAGTATACTGCTTCAGAGTGATCTGGATAGATTGGAGGCTTGCAAAGTGGCAGATGAGATTTAACACTGACAAATGTGAGGTTATGCACATGGGAAGGAATAATGCAAATCACCCGTACATACTAAATGGTAAAACACTCGGTAACACTGTCATGGAAAAGGACCTAGGAATTTTTGTGAACAGCAAACTAAGCAGTAGAAACCAGTGTCAGGCAGCTGCTGCCAAGGCCAATAAGAAAATGGGTTGCATCAAAAGGGGTATAGATGCCCGTGATGAGAACATAGTCCTACCACTTTACAAATCAATAGTCAGACCACACATGGAGTATTGTGTACAATTCTGGGCTCCTGTGAACAAGAAAGACATAGTAGAGCTGGAGAGGGTCCAGAGGAGGACAACTAAAGTAATAACTGGAATGGGTGGACTACAGTACACTGAAAGATTATCCCAAATTAGGGTTATTCCCTTTAGAAAAAAGACGATTGAGGGGAGATCTAATAACTATCAGGGGTCAGTACACAGATCTCTCCCATCATCTATTTATCCCCAGGACTGTAACTATGAGGAGGGGACATCCTCTGTGTCTGGAGGAAAGAAGGTTTGTCAACAAACATAAGAGGATTCTTTACGGTAAGATCAGTGAGACTATGGAACTCTCTGCCTGAGGAGGTGGTGATGGTGAGTACACTAAAAGAGTTCAAGAGGGTCCTTGATGTATTTCCGGAGTGTGATAATATTATAGGCTATAGCTACTAGAGCGGGGTCGTTGATACAGGGAGTTATTCTGATTGCCTGATTGGAGTCGGGAGACAATGGGGAAAATTGGCTTCTACTTTTTTGCCTTCCTCTGGATCAACTTGCAGGATAACAGGCTGAACTGGATGGACAGATGTATTTTTTTAGCCTTACAAACTATGTTATTGTGCTACTATGTTACTAAATTCGAATCATGCAAATATAAAGATAAGAGCTGGCACTCACCTATTCGGTCCAATTGTTTCTTTATTGCTTCACACAAGCATAAAAAAGGGGGAGAGTGGTAGGGGCGCAGAACACCACATAGGCACCATGAGGCGATGGCCGTTTAGCGTGAAACATGCTTCTTTGGAACTCCTAGCGTTGTGACGTCAGTGTGTCACCTTTATGCACCAACGCCGCCAGGGCTGACATGTGCACAAGCAGCCCTGGCAGTGACATATCAAATATATAAAAACATAAACCTATTAATTAGGTACAATACTCTTTAGATGCCTATAGAAAAACACTTAAATCATTTCTATTGTTTAGACCTAGAGGGCCCATAGCATTGGCTTTGATAATCCAACTAGCCTCCTTTTGCATTAATTGTGTATGTCTATCACCCCCTGTTGGCAAATAGGGTAATAGTTCTAGACCTGAAAATGTTAAGACCCTGGGGTCGCTTCCATGTATCTCTCTAACATGTTTAATCAACCATGAACATCCTTTACCAGATGTTACAGAATTAAAATGTTCTCTTATCCTTTCAAATAATGGTCTAATAGTCTTACCAATATAGAACCGACCACAGGGACACATTATCAAGTATACCAAGTACCTGCTTCTACATGTAATAAGATGAGCGACCCTATGCTGTAAACCTCCAAAACGTACTATCCTATACTGGGGATTATACAGTACTTGCAAAATGAACAATTCCCACATTTACGGTTGCCTTTGGGTATATATTCTTTAAGACATATATCTGGCCTCCTTTCTGAATATCTACTCCTAACCAACCTATCTTTCAAGGTGTGGCTACGCCTAAATGCAACTATAGGTTTGTTCTGTGCTAGGCCCTTCAAGGACTCATACTTACTCAGTATATCCCAATTATGGTATATGGTTTTGCGAATAGCATCCCCAATAGGGCTATATTTGAATTAAAACATAAATCTATGCAGTGTCTTGTCTCTTTTGTCTTTTTTATCTTTTTTAGGGATTTTGCTTCCTGACAATAAGTCGTCATGTGTAAATTGTGAAGCCTTTGACATAGCCTAATGGAGATTTCTGAGTGGATAACCTCTTCGCCTTTTGTCAGATCCATAGCCTGAGACCTAAAGTCCTCCTCCCGGCTATTAATTATCCTAAATCTTATGAATTGACCATATGGAACCGTCGATTTTACACTTTGGGGGATGGAAACTATCATAGCGTTACAGGGAGTTGTTTGCCATGGGTTTTCTATAACCACTTGTAACCAATTGGTCTCTCTCCACCATCACCAGAGCATCAAGAAATTCCAATTCTTGACCCCCGAATTTATAGGTGAATCTCATCTGGTTATATTCATTAAAATGATTAGCAAACTCACTAAATTGGGACTCTGTGCCTGAAAAGACAATGAATATATCATCTATGTAACGTAAAAACAGTTGTATGTAGCACAAAAATGGGTTACTAAGAGAATAAATATATTTGTCCTCAAACTGTGCCAGAAAAATATTGGCAAAGGTGCATGCCACCGTTGTCTCCATCGCTGTACCATATTTCTGTTTATACCACTGTTCCCCAAATCTGAATACATTGTTTTCTAGAATAAATTGAAGGCCCTCTCCAATAAACTGAATAAATATGGAACTCTTATCTGTCCCTTCAAGGACCTCTTTCACAGCCATTACTCAAGTCTCATGTGGAATACGAGTATACAAACTAATCACATCTAGAGAGACTAAATTATGTCCCTCCTGCCAATTAAAGGACTTCAGAGCCAGGAGAAAGTAATTTGTGTCCTTCAGATAGGATGTCCACGGTTGATAAAACATGTTAGAGAGGTACATGGAAGCAACCCCAGGGTCTTAACATTTTCAGGTCTAGAACTAGTACCCTATTTACTAACAGGCGGTGATAGACATACCCAATTATTGTGAAAGGAGGCTAGTTGGATTATCAAAGCCAATGCTATGGGCCCTTAGGTCTAAACAATAGAAATGATTTAAGTGTTTTTCTATAGGCATCTAAAGAGTATTGTACCTAATTAATAGGTTTATGTTTTTATGTATTTGATATGTCACCACCAGGGCTGCTTGTGTGCATGTCAGCCCTGGCGGCGTTGGTGCATAAAGGTGACACACTGACGTCACAACGCTGGGAGGCCCGAGGAAGCGTGTTTCACGCGAAACGGCCTTCGCCTCATTATGCCTGTGTGGTGTCATGTGCCCCTACCGCTCTCCCCCTTTTTTATGCTTGTGTGAAGCAATAAAGAAACAATTGGACCGAGTCGGTGAGTGCCGCATCTTATCTTCACATTTGCATGTTTCTTGGACTGAATCGAGACTGAGCACCGCCAAGGTCCGCTATAAACCACTAAGCCTTTACCACAAGTAATGTTCCTTTTTGAATGTAGAGGAGTACCAGAGCAGTGCCGTCCTATTACTTGATCTATCCATGGTTATACTCAATTTGATTCATTACGAATTAGTTTGCAATGAATTGCATTCATTTGTATGGAGGGGACACAATGACCCCATCATTTAACCCCTCATATGCCGTATTCAATGTTGATAGAGGCATCTGAAAATCACATTCTGCCTATCAGGGGGTTAATCAGGGGTTAAAACAAAAAACACATATCTCATCCATTTTATCATGGAGATGCCACCGCAGCCATCTTGATTGAAGAAAACGTACCAATTTCTTGGGTGCCCTCACTGATGATGTCATCGTTCCCGCCTAGCATGATGACTTCATGTCAGAAAATGCAATAATTGGTGCATTTTCTTCAATCAATAGCCATGATGCTTTGTGTGATCAAATAGATGAGATGAGTATGGTTTTTTGGGTTTTTTTTTACTGCCATTTTAGGAAAAATTTATTAGTTACCACAACCTACCAAGAAATTCAGATTTGCGGCAAATCTAATTTTTCCTGAAAGTCCAATCTAATCTGACTTCATTACCTTCGATTCGCTCAACCCTAGCAACAATATCGATTTAGTAAATGAAACATCACAATGAACAAATAGATGGTGTCAATGTATGGGCCAATAAGTTATAAGCGTTTAATTGCAGGAGGTCTGACTGTTGGGACCCCACCAATCACAGGTCCCTTCTCCTCCATTTGAACGTTCAAGCATGTGCACTGACTCTAAAAGTAATCTCAAAGAAATTGAAAGTATATGGCAGTCTCTGGTAGCCCCACAGAATTTAAATGGAACAGCAGTGTAAATGCTTGACTGGAGCTCTGCTGAAATAGAAGGACAAGAAATCCTCATTCTCATGATTATTAGGGCTCCCAACAGTTGAACCCTTACCGATCAGACATTATGAACTGTCCTTATTAAAATCCCTTTAATAAGGACTATTTGTAATGTGTCTTCATATATATTTTTTTGATGCATGTAAGCAATAGTTTTTTCTTCATTGCAAAAGGTAAATAGATATACCATTACAATGAGAGTCTACAGTCTCTACATAGTAGTATGTCATCATTTTATACAAATAAGTAGTCCGAAAGATGGTACATAGGACATTATCAAGGTTCTCACACTGGAACTCTAATGGTCACTGATTTTCTTGTTTTGGTTGTCAAAATTGTGCCTGCTTAGGCTTCATCTAAACATTGATCTACTAACTCTGAAGACCAGAGGATCCGGTCAAAGAAGTTCTTTCTGCTATATCTATATAAAAAAATATAAAAAATACAAATATTACAAATAAAGTGCAAATTGTCAATGATGGTAAATAGATTAAAAAAAATAAAAGAATTGATGGCAGGATGACTTTAACAGATATATATGGGGAGTACTTTCAAAATTGGCATTAGGTGCACATCATATTAAATCTGGGTTTGAAAAGTTTACGCCCAAAAAAAAAAAAATGAAGTTAGTATAGATTATGAAACAGATCAGAGCAAATCATTGTTAGAAAACGCCTTCCGGCAATGATCTGAAGCACAAAGTAATACTTAAAACAGGACTGCTCAAAAGGATTAGAATTTGAACCAAAGCAGATTTTACCAGGATGACAAATGTACCCTGGATGATTTATATGATGTAAATTCTATTTTAAGTACTTGAAACAAATGAACCACTCTACACAAATACAATATACAAGCATGGGTCAAATTTCTTTAAAAATTGTGCCATATTTAATAACTATACATATGTAAATATAAAAAGCTGGTGTATTAGTAGACCCAGAAATATAACTCTATTGTAACACATATACATTTAATGTATATGTCAAAAACACACAATCACATAATAAAAACTAGGAGAACATTCTTTCCAATTTCTGGTGTGGTCACATTTATTGTATAAAACATACATCAAAAATCCAGAACAAGATCAGCACTGGTAGAAACACACAGGCAGATGCATGAAAGTGAAGGATTGAAGTCTTTTATTGAAAACTCCATGTTATGACACTAAACTGGTAGGCACTAGTTTGGTGCCCAATGCATAGCATTCAATAAAAGACCCCAATACTTCACCTCCATTCATATGCCAATGGGTTCCTACGAACATTGAAAGTATACTAGATTTCCAATGCATGTTTGATACTATGATAGTGGACATAATTTACTAAGACTCTGGTTAATGGGCAAAGCAGTGTTGAACAAGTCAAACCCAATACTGCACACAAATACTCGGTTACTTGGCATAGTTCGGGCATTGCCTGGTCAACAATACTGCATATGCGTATATGCGTACTCAGTGTACCATGAGCTCTCCATAATGAGAAAGAGTACCTCTTAGACAATGCATATATAATTTTGAGAAACACACATTTGTAAAATTGGTTCTGTCTCTCATTTGTGCCTGAACCCAATATTTTTTTTTTTTTATGAACATCAAATGAAGTATATCTTGTCTGGTTCGCTCATCTCTATTTAAACTTATATCAGGAATGTGAATGTGTTGCCCAATCTCATAAGGTGACTCCAACAGTAATTGCACTTCTTATTAGTTTACTTTAGAAACACTATGAAGTGCTGCGCTCTATTCTTTTTATTATAATGGTCAGATTCATTTCTAAAATCACAAACCTTTGCAATCTACATAGATAAATATTAGTATAATAAATTGTACTGCAGAGCTCAATTACCTTATGCATGCAACTATTATAGCTAGCACCTTTCAAAGAAGCAGTTTCTGAAATTATGACTTATTCAGAGATTTGGACTTTTATAGTTTAATGGAACTGTTTTTAAGCAGCAACAACTCCGATACACAGCATTAAGGCATGTGAGGAAACTGACCATTAAATGGACATTTAATGTATTTGTCATTGGCAGCATGAGATATAATTTTTGAAAGCACATTCATATTTGAAATGTTGAACTAATGTGTCACAACTGGATAGCATGCTGAACTATGATATAACATATTGGACTGAGCACCAAGATGTCAAACACAATATGAGGCCTGTATATACAGATATAATGGAGCTACAATTGACTCTGATAACACGTCACAGTGTTATCTCATGCCATCTTTTGACAAAAGCCATTGGAATACATTGTAAGAGTTACAGTTGCTAGAAAAAGTATGTGAACCCTTTGGAGTGATATATTTCTGCACAAATTTGTCATAAAATGTGATCTGATCTATATCTAAGTTACAACAATAGACAATCACAGTCTAGTTAAACTAATAACACACAAAGAATTAAATGTTACCATGTTTTTATTGAACACACCATGTAAACATTCACAGTGCAGGTGGAAAAAGTATGTGAACCCTTGGATTTAATAACTGGTTGAACCTACTTTGGCAGCAATAACTTCAACTAAACGTTTCCTATAGTTGCAGATCAGACGTGCACAACGGTCAGGAGTAATTCTTGACCATTCCTCTTTACAGAACTGTTTCAGTTCAGCAATATTCTTGGGATGTCTGGTGTGAATCACTCTCTTGAGGTCATGCCACAGCATCTCGATCGGGTTAAGGTCAGGACTCTGACTGGGCCCCTCCAGAAGGCGTATTTCCTTCTGTTTAAGCCATTCTGTTGTTGATTTACTTCTATGCTTTGGGTCGTTGTCCTGTTGCAACACCCATCTTCTGTTGAGCTTCAGCTGGTGGACAGATGGCCTTAAGTTCTCCTGCAAGATGTCTTGATAAACTTGGGAATTCATTTTTCCTTCGATGATAGCAGTCCGTCCAAGCCCTGACGCAGTAAAGCAGCCCCAAACCATGATGCCCCCACCACCATACTTCACAGTTGGGATGAGGTTTTGATGTTGGTGTGCTGTACCTCTTTTTCTCCACACATAGTGCTGTGTGTTTGTTCCAAACAACTCAACTTTGGTTTCATCTGTCCACAAAATATTTTGCCAGTACTGCTGTGGAACATCCAGGTGCTCTTGTGCAAACTGTAAACATGCAGCAATGTTTTTTTGGACAGCAGTGGCTTCCTCTGTGGTATCCTCCCATGAAATCCATTCTTGTTTAGTGTTTTACGTATCGTAGATTCGCTAACAGGGATGTTAGCATATGCCAGGGACTTTTGTAAGTCTTTAGCTGACACTCTAGGATTCTTCTTCACCTCATTGAGCAGTCTGCGCTGTGCTCTTGCAGTCATCTTTACAGGACTGCCACTCCTAGGGAGTGTAGCAGCAGTGCTGAACTTTCTTCATTTATAGACAATTTGTCTTACCATGGGCGGATGAACAGCAAGGCTTTTGGAGATACTGTTATAACCCTTTCCAGCTTTATGAAAGTCAACAATTCTTAATCGTAGGTATTCTGAGAGCTCTTTTGTGCGAGGCATCATTTACATCAAGCAATGCTTCTTGTGAACAGCAAACCAAGAACTGGTGTGTGTTTTTTATAGGGCAGGGCAGCTGTAACAAACACCTCCAATCTCATCTCATTGATTGGACTCCAGTTGGCTGACACCTCACTCCAATTAGCTCTTGGAGATGTCATTAGTCTAGGGGTTCACATACTTTTTCCACCTGCACTGTGAATATTTACATGGTGTGTTCAATAAAAACATGGTAAAATTTAATTATTTGTGTGTTATTAGTTTAAGCAGACTGTGATTGTCTATTGTTGTGACTTAGATGAAGATCAGATCACATTTTATGACCAATTTGTGCAGAAATCCATATCATTCCAAAGGGTTCACATACTTTTTCTTGCAACTGTAGTTAACCTTTTTGTGCCATGTTTTACTTAATGTGTTAACCATCAAGTTTTACTTAGCTGCATCTGTACCTCCATTTCCTTATAGAAGTTTATTGCCTGATTTATTGCTGTTTTTTCCGAACATATTCCACAGTGCTTTACAACCTTTGTCATCACTCAATGTCCCCAGTTTGGCTCACATTCTAGGGATATTTTCAAACAGTGTTTAGTTAGTGTTTAATCAGGGATTTTGAGTCAAAACCAGGAGTCGAGACTACACAGAGACTATACAATGGAAAGATTTGCATTTTTTCTATGTTTTTGGCTCGCATCTGATTTTAGTTCACAATCACTGACAAAGATCACTGATCAAGCACTATCTTTGGAGTGTTAGAGGAAACCAGACTACCCAGAGAAAGCCAATGGAAACACGAGGGAAGATACAAAGTCCATGTTGCCTTTGCTCAGATTCAAACTTAGGATCCCAGCGCTGCAAGGCCACATTACTAAGGGTGTCAGTGGTGCAACTAGAACCTTTATGGATATTTACACATGAATATATTTTTTATGTTTTTTTTTTTGTCTTCTGCATACTGTCAGCTATAATATTTTTTTAAATTATTGTAGCAATATTTGGTCTTCTTTTTTCAAGTCACAGAAGTTGTAGTAGGATGTTTAAAATGTCTGTTTCAAAATGTAAATTTAATCCCTAGAAAATCAACTGCTAGGGAGGTGTTACTGTACATGCAGCTTTTTCGTGCAGTTTTTGGTACTTTTTTTTTTTTTTTAACTAACTACATCAGAAACTGCCACAAAAAATTGTGTTAGACACCGCCCTTAGAATTTGGTTCTGGTTCTAAAAGCCCTTGGATCATAATTATGATTTTGTATCACATATCTGAAGAATGGTACATGTGAACATACTATTAAACAGGTTTGTGCAGTCATATAGTTTAATGCTGGCATAATTATGTTATCACAATACAATTCACTTACTACTAATAATAAAGTGTTAGCAGTTTTTCCTCTAGCTCCCTTTTCTGACCCACAGTTACATGACCTTCAATATCCAGCATATATTGATGTGGCCTGACGTTCCATCTGTCGATCACATTACTTTCTCCCCTTTTATCCCTCTTAGATTAAGTGCACCCTTTGAATTTAGGGATGTCTTGCCACATTACAGATACCCTAGCATCCTTAGACTTTGTGTGCTTGACCTCAGAGCAAGTTCCTGATGCAATGTGTTGCAAGTGATTCTCTCATTTTTACGGTCTTATCAGGCACCACCTCCTTAGAAAGCAGTAGATCTCAAATACTTTTTCAGATGCAGGCCAAATCAACGTAGCCATGTCAAAAACCATAGAAATGAAGTGCTCTAGCAGTATTGAAACCATGCTTGCACCTAACCTTTAGAGGTAAGCAGATTAGCCTATTTGAGAAAAATTTCATGATTCACTAGCCCTAAAATTCAATAGCAAATTAGAAAAAAAAATGGTCATCTCAACTATCCTTACCATAACAGTCAGCATTTTATCTAGCAGAAATGTTTTTTGTACAAATCACACAAATCGCATGGAATATTTTATACAGTTTTGGGCACCTATGTATAAGAAATACATAAAAGAATTACAGCAGGTGTAGAGAAGGAAAACCAAATAATTAATGAAAAGGATGGCTTGTAGTATAGGATAACAAACCTAGGGTTTTTTTTTTTTTTTTTTTAAAAGACAGCTTGGGGATCTAACCATAACAAGAAAAGGTTATGTCATTTTCATAGGCTTATAATGCTGTGGACTGCAAAAGCAGTAATACTATGGAACTCTCTTCTACTATTGAATTACTCATTCCACAAGTTCAAGATGGGCCTGGATACCTTTCTTGAAAGTACTAACTGCTATATTCTGGAGATGGGATGGTAATCTAGGAAATATGAACTTTTTCTGATTGCCATATTTAGAGTTCGGATATTTACAGTTGGGAACAAATTTTTGGAGGGTCTGCCTCATATGTTTCTTTTTTCTTTTCCTCCAAATCAGCTCAGTAGGATTGTAGGTTGGACTTGTATTGTCTCCGATTACGAGGCAGCTTGCTGCAGCTGCAAATGAACCAGATATGATGATTATGTTGCTGAAATGTGTGTGTTTTTATGACAACCTATAATTATTATTTTTTGTTTGTTTAAGTGCTTCCTTGATTCAAACAATCCAAACATGCAGGGCCCGATTTATAAAATGTTTTATAGTTTATTCATTTTTAATATTCCCCAATCAAGGAATCAACATCAAATCTTTGACCTTTGCTCTAATCCATATACCTTAATTTGAATACAACAACAGCACAGCCAACAAAGCACTGATGTCCTGGGAACAAACATGCAGTTGCTTCATCAGCAAGATAAAAACCCAGGCAGAGAGGGGATGAAAATGAGGAACTGTGATAGAGACAACGATATGCTACACAGCAAAAGCTGTTAGAAACTCATTAGGACAGATGGTATCTATAAAAAGAAGAAAATGCCATGGAGACTTAAAGAAAAGTAATTGGATGAAATTATCAAAAACCTCATGCTAGTAGAATCTGGCAGATAGAAGGTGTCTGATGAATTTAGGATCAAGACTGAGACATATTACAAATGAATTAGAAAATATTTTAATTTGTATTTAGTGGTGAAAGTAAAAATAATTTTGAGGTTAAGTTTAGGATGCATTATGTATGTAATACACAGGTGTGTGAGCATAATTATTACTATTTTATAATGTAATACACAGGAGTGTGAGCATACCTATTACTATTTTATAATGTAATACACAGGTGTGTGAGCATACCTATTACTATTTTATAATGTAATACACAGGTGTGTGAGCATACCTATTACTATTTTATAAAAGTGCCTCAGATGGAACCACTTCATATTTAGATCACAAGCATTTTATCAGTTCTCAACTGTAGGCCACTATTCTAGAAAGCCTGGTCTTCAATGGGTAGCTGCCACATGCCCACTTGTCCACTTACCTGCTGCAATCATTGAGCACATGATTTTGTGAGTGAAACCACAGTCTTAAAGCTAGATGCACTCAAAAAGAATGCATTGGGTTATATGTAATATTATGGACTGCAAATGATAATTACAATTCAATAAATAGCACTGCAAAAAGTTTTGGTGTAGGATTCAGGCTGGCCCACCAGCAGCAGCCTATGAGCATATGAAATCGGAGATAATACCTCTGTTAAACAACTAATTCATGTGGCCATTGGCTTCCATGGGTGGGTGAGTTTGATGCCTCTGCATCATGGCCATCTCTTGGAGATCCAGCCTCAGCTTGTGTGAAAGTAATCTGTTTAATCATCATTAGTAACTGAGCTTGTGTCCTTCATCATGTGTAGAGACTAGGTGGAACAATCCATATAATGATATCGTACCTGAAGTTCAGGCCCTGCAGGAATGACATGGAATACAACAACCTTAATGTGGACGGTCTGTTGTAGAAACATTAAGAAATTGCCAACACTCCAAAGTTTGGGCAACTTTGGGCTTTCCCAGGATGAAAACAGGTAGGGCTCATGTATTTATTCCTGGGGGGTTTGGGGCATTTCCAAGGGCATGGCTTACATGCCTTAAATTTACCAACTATTATATTGGTAAATATGAGAGAGACATATAATCTCTCCATGGAACACATGGGAAACTTTAGCTTTCGGATGAGTTATCCTTTAATATAATCATTAATTGGTGAATTTTTAACATTACAGTAATGTTACACTTATATTTTATTTTAGTAATAATATTTTGATGAATTTAATGACATAACACATTATATGGTAAAGCAATGTGTTTATATTTTAAGTTTAAGAGTTCAAGAGTCAAGATCTATGTAATTTGACACTAGTGTTGAGCGTGAATATTCAAATAGCGAATATTTATCGTGAATATTGCAACTTCGCTAATTCGCAAATATTTTGAATATAGTGCTATATATTCGCTATATCGAATATTCGTCATTTTAAAACATCTGAAAACATGATTCCTCCCTGCTTCTTTCTTGTGGTTCAATGAGTCATTGGCCCAAAAGCAACTTAAGCAGGAAGGAAGCATGTTTTCATATGGAAAAAAAAATATGAATATTCTAAAATACAAATATATAGCAATATAGCGAATATATTTTTTATTTAGAATATTCAGTTTTTCATTATTTTCAAAATGTACTGTTATTCGACTCCGGCAAACTCCTCCCCAACAAGCGTCCCCATCACCATGGGAACGCCTGTGGGTTAGAAAATACCATTGGTTCTGAGTTTTCCCTGAGATCGTGAAAACTCAGATCCGATGGTATATCCTAACCCACAGGCGTTCCCATTGTGACGGGGACGCTTGTCGGGGAGGAGTATGCCAAAGTGTAATAACAGTACAGATTGAAAAAAAAAAGACAAATATTCTAAATAACAAATATATTCGCTATATTGCTATAACTTAGTTTTTTAGAATATTTGGCATATTCTAAAACAAGAATATATAGCAATATAGTGAATATTTGTAAAATACACATATAGACTGCAATTTAGGTAATATAGTGCTATAAACGTTTTTTCATAGTCGTAATTTTTTTTCTCTTATGAACTTCAGATTTGAAGAAAGATTACAACTTTGAAAAAAAAGGTTATAGCACTATATTAGCTAAATTTCAGTCTATATGTGTATGTTACGAATATTCGCTATAGTGCTATATATTTGTTTTTTATAATATTCGTCATATTCTAAAACAAGAATATATAGCAATATAGTGAATATTCGCTAAATAAAAATATAGAGCAATTTAGTTAATATAGTGCTATAATCTTTTTTTATAGTCTTATTTTTTTTCCCTTCTGAACTTCAGATTTGGAAAAAATTGACACTATTAAAAAAAAATATTATAGCACTATATTAGCTTAGCTAAATTGCTCTCCTTGTATTTTCTCGAATATTCGCTATACTGCTATATACTCTTGTTTTAGAATATGCCGAATATTCTTAAAACGAATATATAGCACTATATTTACTGCTATATATTCTTTTTTGATCAACTGTGCATTATGCAATTTTTGCAATTTAGATTAATCGCAATCGCGAAAATAATCTTAAATACGAATAGCGAATATTCTCAAAATATTGTGAATTTGAATATGGGACCTGCCGCTCATCACTATTTGACACTTGTACCTGTGATCAATTAGGGATGAAAGGGGAATCTTAAACTAAACAGTTTGCCATTGTATAAATCTATGTTTAGACACTCATAAGGTCCAATTTGCAAATCTGTATTGGTAGTCTAAGATTTATTTTTTGGGAAACATATTTTACTGTGCTCTGCTGGCATTGAATATGAACTTTGTCAAAATGTACACATAGGAAATTTAAAAAGGTTATTCAGCCAGTAAATATTGATGATCTGACTCCTGACATCCCCACTGATCAGCTGTTTGAAGAGGAGGCAATACTTCTTCCTCTTCAAGATTACACTGCACACTGTCTCAGCAGTGTTGTGTGCTTGCTGCTGAGACTTCTGATACGATGTGCAGTGTAATCTTGAAGAGGAAGTAGCGATCACACAAGCTCCACCTCCTCTTCAAACAGCTAATCTGCGGAAATGCTAGGAGTCTGACCCCCACTGATTAGATATTGGTGACCTATTCTTAGAAAAGGTCATCGATATTTTGGCTGCACAACCCCTTAAAGGGGCTTTGGCACCACATAAAATGTTCTTTAAAAAAAAAAAAAAAAATTACTTTGGAATTTACTATCTGCTACAAAAAAGCTCCAGTTGTGAGATACTCACTTTACTTAATTATAGTGGTGCCTCCTAGTGTTTAATCTATATAATAATATGTATGTCCACTGACTGAGCTGGATGAGCATGGTTTGCATATGCTCAGTTTCATAATTTAACTGCCAGCATTCATATATACTGTTGGGAGCTGTGACAGTTACAGGAAGAGAGCTGTAACAGAATGGACACACACTCTGAAATATGACATGCCCCCTGAGATGCCAGCCTGAAGAGTATTAGCAGAGTAACTGGAGCAATTAATGTTGAGATTGTATCCATGTGAGGTACAGGGCTGGTTCTAGCTTTGTTCAAAGAGATTGTTATTACGTATATGATATCTGATTTTCATTTGTTGCAAGAATCATGGTATAACCCTTTAAGCTACTAATATAAACAATGAAAGTTTGGTATCTAACTCCTTCTGCATATGAATAAACGGACAGATACCTTTGTCAGCTGGGTGTGTCCCTAAGACATTCTGATAATGTCAGCACTGGTTGTGCAGTGTCAGAGTGTGCAGAGACCCCCTTTTGACAGAAAAAAGGCGCTGCCCAAATGTCATTATATTAAGATGCTCAAGCATTATTCTACTGAAAATACATTTTTTTTTTTTTAAATAGACATCAGTAAAACCTAAGGTTTTGCCATTAGTCTGTACATTTTCACAATGTCAAAAGTTATTTGCACATTATTTTAGTCTTTCAAAGAAATCCTACATACAGAAATGGATTTGCCATCATGATCAGCCTCAACCATATAATTCCATGCTTTAAAATGAAGTATTGACCGTTGGAAAGACAATCTGCTTTTTCCTGTCTCTGAGATCTTACCTAAATAGGATACTATATCCAAGTAGGAAATGTGAAAGCTGAACATGTTTTATTATAACATCAGAATAATGAAGAACACATTTCCAAACACCAGTGCAAAAAATATCTTTAGTTAATAAAAAGCTTTAGAATTCTGAGTGACTTTTAATGAAGGCCTGCAGATGCTGACCTTTCTCTCACTCCTTCAAGGACTGGCTGATTTACTGTTACAGACTAAAAAGAAAACCTTGTCTTTTGTGCGCATCAATATCCACATCTTAATCCCTTTTCAACAGTGAGTGCTTAGGAATATGTGCAATAACCATGTTCTACTGCATCTCATCTTTTTAACCTGTTATGGTCAAAAATGTACAAATCAAGCATTTGGCAATTAATGGAGAAAATAACAATGCTGCATCTGCTTTAGGATAATCGTACAAATAGCTTTTATACAAAACACAGCCTTTCTCTTTTATTCAATGGCATATTGGCAAGGAACATGTATGTTTTTTGGACACCACTGGAAATGTATGTAAATTTATATTAGGTGATAAATAAATAACGACATCTGTCATGTTAAAACCTGGCCATAGAATTGATAACAATAGGGAAATGCTTGGCTATTTGACTTTGCTGAATCTTGTACACATTTGTCCACCATATAATTCTGGTAAAGACTAGTGTTGGTCGAGCACCAAAGTGCTTGGGTGCTTGAGTAGAACACCTTGGGATGTTTGGGTGGTCTACCGTGCACCCGAACACAATGGAAGTCAATGGGAGAACCCGAGCATTAAACCAGGCACCCCCTGCTCTGAAGAGGGGAGTGTGTCTGGTTTACATGAAAAGGTCAGAAATTGATGGAAACACCAATGACATGGTTTGGGAACAGCATGGGGAGGATGTCTGGATGCATCTTGGACTGCCAGGTCGCTGCTGGGAACGATGTTGTCCGAGTAGTACACAAACTTTACAGACTGACCATAAAACGCACAAAACCGAAGATAAAATTTTAGAAGAAAAATTGTTAGGAAACATTCTTTCCTGTATATTTACTTGTATATAAAGTGCAAGTGCTGCCAAAAATTACAAGGAAGAGGCACTCTGATACAACCTGCATATTACATAAAGGAGGGCCTCATTCACATTGTGGTACAATTGTTCAGGTAGTGGGGCTCCTACACTCATAATGCCTATGCACTAAGTGAAAGGGCTGCCAAAAATTACAAGGAACCAACACTACAATAAACCCTTTACTACACATAAAGGAGGGCATCATACACACCCTTGAAACATTATGATCGATGGCCTGATGGTGACCCTTAAAAAACTATTGGAGCAAGGGCCTGCTGATATGACTATCTAAACTATTAGGGGTGAGGGCCTGCTGCTGATCTGACCTTCTAAAACATTAGGGGCGAGGGCCTGCTGCTGAGATGACCCTTTAAAACATTAAAGGGTAGTGCCTGCTGCTGATCTGACCATCTAAAACATTAGGGGCGAGGGCCTGCTGCTGAGATGACCATCTAAAACATTAGGGGCGAGGGCCTGCTGCTGATCTTACCATCTAAAACATTTGGGGTGAGGGCCTGCTGCTGAGCTGAACCTCTAAAACATTAGCAGCGAGTGCCTGCTGCTGATCTGACCATCTAAAACATTAGAGGCGAGGGCCTGCTGTTGATCTGTCCATCTAAAACATTAGGGGTGAGGGACTGCTGCTGAGCTGACCCTCTAAAACATTAGGGGCGAGTGCCTGCTGCTGAGATGACCATTTAAAACATTAGGGACGAAGACCTGCTGCTGATCTCACCATCTAAAATATTAGGGGTGAAGGTCTGCTGCTGAGCTGACCCTCTAAAAATTAGGGGTGAGGGTCTGCTGCTGAGCTGACCCTCTAAAACATTAGGGGCAAGCGCCTGCTGCTGATCTGACCATTTAAAACATTAGGGATGAGAGCATGGTGGTGACCCTCTAAAACATTAAGAACAAGGGCCTGCTGGTGACCCTCTAAAACATTATGGGCAAGGTGACCCACAAAAACATTATGGTTGAGGGCCTGCTGGTGACCCTCAAAAATATTATGGGCTAGGGCCTGCTGGTGACCCTCTAAAACATCATGGGTGAGGGCCTGCTGCTGAGATGACCCTCTAAAACATTAGGAGTGAGGGCAGCCTAATAAGCATGTTGATATGATGGAAGAGCAGGACGAGCAAAGGGAGATTGAACCATATACCCTTTTTAGTGGTGGAAGGGGTGCATGGGAATACAGTGTATTCAATATGCCATAAAAGCCACATTTAGAGTGCCTTTATGTTTAGCCGCTTTCCTCTGGGGGAGTGGAGAAGTCAGGGGCAATCCAGGCCTTGTTCATTTTTATAAGAGTCAATCTGTCAGCATTTTCAGTTGACAGGCGGATGCGCTTATCAGTTATTATGCCCCCAGCAGCACTAAATACACACTCTGACAAAATGCTGGTGACGGGGTAGGCCAGCACCTCCAAGGCGTAGAGCACCAGTTTGTGCCACGTGTCCAGCTTGGACACCCAATAGTTGTAAGGCACATAGGGATCACTGAGGATGCTGACACAGTCTGCTACGTACTTCTTCACATCTTCCAAAATGTTTCCCTACTTGTGACACTAGGCAACGCAACAGGTTGACAGTGCTGGTGGAGTGTTATAAAACTTTTCCAGGCCTTGGAGAGTGTTGCCCTGCCTCTGTTGGAACTGCTATGTGTTCCCCTCGTCTCCCATCCTCGGTTGGCCAAGGAACTACTTACTCTGCAGCCAGCTTTGTCAGCTGGAAATTTTTGGAGCAATTTTTCCACAAAGACCTTCTGGTATTGCACGATTTTGCTCATCCTTTCCCCCACAAGAATGAGAGATGAGAAGTTCTCTTTGTAGCGGGGGTCGAGAAGGGTGAGCAAACAGTAATCGATGTTGGCCAAAATGCGTACAACGGTGGGGTCACGGGAAAGGCAGCTTAACATAAAGTCAGCCATGTGTGACAGAGTCCAACAGAAAAGACTTTGCTGTCCTAATCAGGAGGATGACTCTCAATCTTCTCATCCTCTTACTCCTCTTCTACCCATCCACGCTGAACAGATGAAATAAAACTTCCATGGGTGCTACCCTCTGTAGCGGAGGCAACTGTCTCCTGCTCCTCCTCATCATCATCAAATTTGAACTGAGAAGACGAACTGAGGGTGGTCTGGCTATCACCCGTTGTACTGTCTTCCCCTATTTCCACCTCTTTCACATGCATAGTGTCTTCCTTAATTGGGAGCAGCAAGCGTTTCAGTAGACACAGAAATGGGATGGTTACGCTGATAAAAGCGTTATCGCCGCTCACCATCTGTGTTTATTCCTCAAAGTTGCGTAAAACCTCACACAGGTCAGACATCAATGCCCACTCGTCGCTTGTGATGAGAGGAAGCTGACTGGAATGGCGACCATGTTGCAGCTGGTATTCCACTACTGCCCTCTGCTGCTCAAAAAGCCTGGCCAACATGTGGAACGTGGAGTTCCAGTGTGTGCTTACGTCGCACAACAGTCGGTTAGCTGGCAATTGCAAGAGCTGCTGCAGCATTGTCAGACCTGCGGAAGCTATTGATGACTTGCGAAAATGGGCACACACGTGGCACACCTTCACCGGAAGCTCAGGCAAATTGGGGTAGGTTTTGAGAAACTGCTGAACCACTAGGTTGAACATGTGAGCTAGGCATGGTATGTGTGTGAGCTTGCCAAGCTCCAAAGCCGACACCAAGTTGCGGCCATTATCAGACACAACCATGCCTGGTTCTAGGTCAAATAGCGAGAGCCACAGCTCAGTCTGGTCCTATATACCCTGCCACAGCTTTGCGGCGGAGTGCTGTTTGTCACCTAAGCCTGTTGCCGCTTTCCCACTGCAGTGCTACACTGCTTCCAGCTACTGACTGATAGCTGATTGGTGCTGATAATTCAGAGGTGGAAGTGGAAAAGGAGGCGGAGGAGAAGTCCACAAGTATAAATGGCAACATTTCCAGGGCCAGCAATTTGGAAAGGTGCGCATTTAGTGCTATGGTCTGTGGGTGGGTGGCAGGAGATTTGCGCTTTAGTTCAAAGGCCTCGGATATGGACATCTCTACGCTGCACAGGAACAAAAAAGTGAATGTACTAGCTGATGGTGCTTGAGAAGGTTCAGGTGCATGGTAGGAGGCATCCGGGCCTGCGTTTTGGACAGGGGATTGGCCAGCACTTAACACAGGGGAAGAGGAGGCAGTGGTGTGACCTGCAGACACTGATTGTGGACCCAGGCGTTCGGCCCACATATTAGGATGCTATGATGCCATGTGGCAGATCATGCCGGTGGTGGTGAGGTTGCTAGTGTTCACGCCCCTGCTCATTTTGGTGTGGCACAGGTTGCAAATTGGCAATTCTTTTATCGTCCACACTTTCCTCAAAAAAGCGCCAGACTGCAGAGCACCTACTACTTGGCAAGGGAGATTGCCGCAAGGGGGTGCTCCGGGAAACAGTTGCGGGCCTATTTGTTGTGGCCCACCTTCTCCCTTTTGCCACCCCACTGCCTCTTCCAGCCTGTTGCGGTGCTGTGGATCCCTCCCCTTCTGTACTGCTCTTCTCGCTTGGCTTGCCACCTTCCCAGGTTGGGTCAGTGACTTCATCGTCCAGCACCTCCTCTTCCACTTCCTTACTCTGGTAATCCTCCTGACTTGTTAACCTAACAACAATCTCAGTTATTGACAACTGTGTCTCATCCTCATCATGAACCTCTTGAGACACTAATTGCTGTTGACTTATTGGCAACTGTGTCTCATCATCATTATCCACCTCGTGAAACACTAATTGCCGTTCCCCACCGTCTTTTTCTTCTGACTGTGTATGCTCCGCAGTTTGGGAATCAGGGCACAAGATCTCGTCAATTCCCTCTTCAAGCGAGAGGCCCAAATTAAGTAGTGGCGATGAAAACAGATCATCGGAATATCCAAGTAAGGGATCACTTGTTTGCCAAGACTCTCCATTATGGGTGGAAGGATTATCAGGGTGAGGATTCTGTTAACCAGACTCTTGGCTACTGAGACTGGACTTTGTGTAAGACAGGGTAATGTTTAGCCAACTGGAAGCATTTTCTGCTGCAATCCAACCGACCACGTGGTCGCACTGGTCTGACTTCGAGAGTGGTGTCCTGCGCCGCCCTGCAAACTGGGACATGAAGCTAGCTATAGTGGATGAGTTCGTTTCTTCTGCTCTGGCAGCAGGTACAGTTTCACCGTGCCCAGGGCCATGGCCTCTGCATGCACCATCTGCAGCACAGCCACTTCCACATCCCTTACTGCTCGCCTTGCGCATATTAAATGGTATATATGCTTGCAAGTATGTCACACGTACAGTAGCGCAGGTTTTGTAAGTGTATGCGCAAATAAAGTATACAGAATGTCACAGATATTTTTAGGATGCGCAAACGTTAATCAGGAGGTATAGCTCAAGTAATGTCGCTGTCACCACCGCCTAATAAAAAATTACACTGAATGAATGTCACTGATATTTAGAATGCGCACACGTTAAACAGGAGGTATTGCGCAAGTATTGTCGCTCACACCACAGCCTAATAAAAAATTACACTGAATGAATGTCACTGATATTTAGGATGCACACATTTTAAACAGGAGGTATAGCACAAGTAATGTCGCTGACACCACAGCCTAATAAAAAATTACACTGAATGAATGTCACTGATATTTAGGATGCACACAAGTTAAACAGGAGGTATAGCGCAAGTAATCTTGCTGTCACCAGCAGCTAATGAAAAATTACACTGAATGAATGTCACTGATATTTAGGATGGGCAAACGTTATACAGGAGATGTAGCACAGGTAATGTCGCTGACACATGCAGCAAAAAAATTTGACTGAATGTCACAGATATTTTGGATACGTAAATGTTATACAGGAGATGTAGTGCAGGTAATGTAACTGTCCGCAGCGGATACCGTCCACAAAAAAAGTACACTGGATGTCACAGATATTTTTAGGCTACGCACATGTTACTCAGGAGGTGTAGCACAGGTAATGTTGCTGCCACCAGCAGCAAAAAAATTTGACAGAATGTCACTGATATTTCGGATACGCAAACGTTATACAGGAGATGTAGTGCAGGTAATGTAGCTGTCAGCAGTGGCCACCGTTTACAGAAAAAGTACACTGAATGTCACAGATATTTAGGATGCACACACCTTAAACAGGAGGTATAGCGCAAGTATTGTCGCTGTCACCACCGCCTAATAAAAAATGACTGGAGATAATGTCGCTGCCACCAGCAGCAAAAAAATTTGACTGAATGTCACTGATATTTCGGATACGCAAACGTTATACAGGAGATGCAGTGCAGGCAAATAATAAAAAATAACACTGAATGAATGTCACAGATATTTAGGCACTGTAATGTAACTGTCCGCAGCGGACACCGTCTACAGAAAAAGTACACTGGATGTCACAGATATTTTTAGGCTGCGCACAAGTTAGACAGGAGATGAAGTGCAGATAATGTAGCTGTCTGCAGCGGCCAAACAATTGCAAGCTATTTAGCACAGGTTGCGCTAAAAATATATATTGCTGCCAGATACAACTATAGTCCTTAAAAGGACTTTTGGGTCTCTAACAAGTTTTAGCAATTTAGCGCAGGTTGCACTAAAAATATATATTGCTGCCACACACAATAGTCCTTAAAAGGACTTTGGGTCTATAAGGCTCCATTCACACGTCCACAAATGGGTCCACAGAAAAGATGCGAACAGCACACAGTGTGCTGTCCGCATCCGCATTGCCGTGCCGCGGCCCCAAACATCCGGGCTTCGGCCCCGAACTACCGCTCCGCAAAAAATAGAACATGTCCTATTCTTGTCCGCAATTGCGGACAAGAATAGGCAGTTCTATGGGGGGTGCCGACCGAGTGTGTTGCGTGTCCGCAATTTGCAGATCCGCAATACACTACGGACGTGTGAATGGATCCTAACAAGTATAAAATCTAAAAGATTCCTATTTCACTCCCTACACTATCTCTCCCTTCTGTTCCCCAGCTCTCCCTGACTAAGACTGAGCCAAACACGTGTTCCTGCCAGCCAATCACTGTAATGCCAGTAGCTAACATGGCTACGGGATTACAGTAAATGGTAGTACTTACCTGCACGTGTATTCGCTGCGTAGCAGCCAACAAACATACGGGGAGGAGACTCGAGCATTACGCTCAAGCACACGCGGTATTCGGCCGAATATCGCGATGTGCCGTGCATCGCGATGCTCCAGTAAAATTAGTGTTCGGCCGAGTACTCAGTAATCAGTACTCGCGCAACACTAGTAAAGGCTCAAATCAACATACAAATGTCATAAGATGGTAGCAATTCACATCTCAACAAATAGGTGGACCACACATAGATGAATATAGCAAATACTTCCTGGCAGAGTATTGCAAAATCATGTTTTTGTTTTATTTTACATCTTTTAAGCTGGTCATTTTGTGACACTTTTCAGAATATTTTGAAGTAAGTTAAGGAAGCATATCTCTATGTATTGAGCATCACATAAATCTGTCATATTGACAGGTTCCTTCTAATGCCTCAAGCAAATGGAGGGCCCTACACATATGTGTGTTTGTACACATAGTGCTCCAATGTAAAATATTACAGAAGCACCACTTTGAGAGTAATATATGCAGCTCCATAATGCACCATCCTTTAAAACACGCCATATTTTTTTCTTCTGGTTTCATGTGGAATGAGGCATACTGGAAATAAAACTATGCATGCCTCCATATGAAACTGGACCCATAAAGTGGTATTATGCATTTGTAGAAGTCTATGAGGGGTGTGTTATCAAGTTATGCAAGGCGGCAGTTATACAATGAAATAATACATTTGTGTTAGTCTAAAACGGTGCGTATACAGTACAAGAATTTAAAGGTCTTAAAGCCAATAAACCTTTTTGAATGTTTTTAGTATATTATTTCCAAAATGGTTTTTATGTCATTCATGGGCAGTATCATACACAGATATTCAATGTGATATATTATTTTTTTTTAAAAGCTCGCCATTTGCCTTTGGTTCTCTCTTATCAAGCATTAACTTCAAGAATCATTATGAATGACAGACAGTAAGAAGCTTTGAGCTCTGCAATTATAGGTGGATGGCTGGCTTGCAAAATAGAAACAAATGCAAAATGCAAACCTTTGAGCTAAAAGTAATAACTGGCCAGCCCAGGTAAATTGCTGCTAATGTTAACTTGCAGAATAATTGCCAGGTCAGGTTTTATCGAGTAATAGGATCGTCCATGTGGTTACCTAAATCACTGCATCAGATTGTGCTGTCTAAAGATCACTCTGCTATTGGCAAACAATGATTCTGTATGTGGACTGTGATGGAAAGCTTCATTCACGACAATTGTCTACTCAATTAAGTAGTGTAGAGAGACCTTTACCTTTAGTGATGATAAAGAACTTTAACAGTTTATCCTAAACTGTGTATCATTTGTAGGAAAGGCCTAACAACACAATAAGAATAGAAGATCTTAGGCTACTTTCACACTAGCGTTTTGGCTTTCCACTTGTGATATCCCTTCAGGGCTCTCACAAGCCCTAATGCATTCTGAATGGAAAAGGATCAGCTCAGAATGCATCAGTTTGCCTCCAGTCAGTCACCATTCCGCTCTGGAGGCGGACACCAAAACACTGTTTGCAGCGGTTTGCTGTCTGCCTGACGAAGCGGAGCCAAACGGGGGGGGGGGGAGGATCCTTTTTCTTTGACACAATCTGGCATAATAGAAAACGGATCTGTCCCCTATTGACTTTCGGTGGTGTTCAAGACGGATCCGTCATGGCTATAGAAGACATAATACAACCCGATCCGTTCATGATGGATGCATGTGGTTGTATTATTGTAACGGAAGTGTTTTTGCAGGTCCATGACGGATCCGCAAAAAAAACTAGTGTGAAAGTAGCTTTACCTTCAGCTCCCTCAGTAACCTGGGTTATCTTTCTCATAGGCTCCACCATCAACAGACCTTATCTCACCTGCATGTCCACAACAAGATGACCTAATGCATAATTTGGATTTGCCTAGTCCTGTCTCAGACACATATCTCCTTCCCATCTACTTTCTCATGAAGTTATGACAAAATTCAGGCTTCTATTATTTGACTGGTCCTCGGTTATATTATTAACATTTTTTGTCAATTTTGAGTTTATTGAAGAAAATTTAGATATAGCTATGGACTCATAACCCTATGGACTCCAAAATAAGGTGTAGTAATTTCATTTCACACTACACGGTGACATACTGATGTCACTTACTTCAGAAAAATCTGACAATAATCCATCATAAACCCTTGTCATTGGTGAAGAAGCACTAGCTACATAATTAAAATTAAACTTGCATATAACTGAAATTTCCGCTCTTATTGACATAAGAGCAAATTCAAATGCCAATTTCCAGCAGGATGCAGACAATATACAATAACTCAAAGGTCCAATATTTTAATCAATGGCAACTCACACACTTAAACCAGAGGGGATGGCTGCTCTGCATTACAAGTGCTCACAAATAAGACTTTTTCTAGGTGAGAACACACACAACAATCACATTTTGGTCTTTGCCTCAATTTATACAAAATATATTCACTGTAAAGGAGCTCATACACCTTCGATACCTGAACCCTTGTTTGTTCCATACCTACAGTATCACTGTTCGTCTGAGAGCATTTGTCTGTTTTCAATTCAGAGAGACAATAAAAGTGTTGCCAGAGACTACTGGCGGCGGCTTATCTCCTAGGATAACAAAAAGGATCAGGCATTGAAATTGTAATGTGTAACCCAACAGATGAGTTTAGCTGAATAGTGAGTGCAGCCAACAATAGTTTAGTGTTTATAAGTGCCTTAACCCCTTAGTGACCATTCACATTTTAAAAAAAATTGCATTCCAAGAGCTATAACTTTTTTAGTTTTTTCATCAATGTACTTGTTTGAGGTCTTATTTTTTGCAGGACAAGTTATAGTTTTTAATGCTTCATTTTAAGTACATGCAATGATTGATTAAAGCCAGATGTTAACGTCAGTAAAAAGGCATATTAGTGGTCAGGCAGTAGACAATGCCTATTTGTCTTGTTCATAACTTTAGATCAAGAGAAATATTAAGCATCTCAAATCCACTGTCACAAGGTATTACATTTTAAATCTTAAAAATGTTATAAATTTAACTTACATATGAACTATGTCTTTGTTATTTTCATTATATTTATCAAAAGACTACAGGTTCTATTAATTCTTAAATTGATAAACATTTCTTGACATGTGTACCACTAAGTATAATGTAGCCATCTAAAGTCCATGATTAGTCTTTTAAATAATAACTTGGATAATAGCCAAGCCAGCACCTCATCTGCACACAGCTCTTTCTATGTGGTCACCCTTTGGGAAGGCAAAGCAAATAAATTTGGCTTAGATATCTGAGAGATGTTTTTCAGGGGTCTGGAGGGTAGTCTTTCTCATTATGGAGAGGACATGGGTTGCTAGATGGCCGCTAGCACATCCGCAATACCCAGTCCCCATAGCTCTGTGTGCTTTTATTGTGTAAAAAAAACGATTTTATATATATGCAAATTAACATGAGATGAGTCCTGTCCCTGAGATGAGTCAGGGACAGGACTCATCTCAGGTTAATTTGCATATGTATCAAATCGGTTTTTTGACACAATAAAAGCACACAGAGCTATGGGGACTGGGTGTTGCGGATGTGCTAGTGGCCATCTAGCGACCCATGTCCTCAGCTCTATACACAAAATCCTGGTGACAGGCTCCCTTTAAATAGAGAATGCTATCAATCATACCTTCCCTGTATATGACTGAATTCAGAAAAAAAAAAAAATTAAAATGCACAAATTCCAAGTTTTACTGAAATTATTCCCACAGAACTATACATATTGATGGCCTATACGTGGCCTTTTCCTAGGCCAGTAAAGTCTTGTCCATTCGTCACATGGACAAGCATTTGCAGCTAAGTCCCATTCAAGTGAATAAACCTAGGCTGCCTGCAATACCAAGCTCAAGGGGAGTTGCAGGGAACACTGGAATACAGTGGCCTCTTCAAACAACTGATTGGTGGGGTGCCAGGAGTTAACCCCACCTATCAGATATTGCTGACTTATCCTGAGGACAGGCAATCAATATTGAACTCCTTGAAAACGTCTTCCATTAAAGGGACACTTCTTTCCAAAAAGAGTTTCTTTTAAACTAAACATTTATAGAAAATATTTTTTTTTCATATATTTTTTTATCAGTTTTCTTTTTCATGAAAGCAGCACTATGGCACTGAAAATTAAATACAAAATGATGTCCTTCCTTAGCAGTCAGCATATAATGATAAAACTCCTATTTAGATAGATAACCCATTGTTATTTTACTGCTGCTACAAGTGAAAGATGTTAACTGCTAGTATAATAGTAGATGTAGAATTTAGGATGATAGTACTATTGTTCTTTCGAAAGACTTAGAGAGAAAAAAAATCCACACAGATAGAGAGCATTGCACTTATCAGTCAATACAGTGGCCTGTCTCTGACCACATTGGTGTGAGTAAAAAAGGCAAGTTTGGTTGTTTGCTGTACTAAAAGTCCAAAGGAGTAGGTTTAAGAACCAAGACAGGAAGAATTTATACCTAGAAAATCAACCACCTGATAAAAAAATAAAGAAAAGTAAATAATAAAAATGTTGATGTAGTGTCCCTTTAATTCTGCATTAAAACAAACAAACTCATTAACAACACAAAATGCATTTACTTATACTGTACATTTCTAAAATGACTCTATAAGTGCAATTATGTTAAGTTTCCAGTTCTATTGCAGTATGTACACAACAGTTTATTTTCCAAATGAACTATTCCCTCCTTCAGTAATTTGGTTTACTTAGCTTAATTAAACTTGCTTCACCTTGACTTGTTTGTGTCCTAATCAGTAAGGTTATTATTTAGCTGCTTTCACACAAAACTACCGACCTTATTGAGTCCAAAGGATCTATGCCTCTTATGTTCCTATGCAGACATTCTTCCATTCACAACTCTGCAGTTTGGAATGCATATAATTATAGAGACCTCATATGGTTAACACTACCTTTATATTTGATTTACCTTATGAATAGCAGGATTTAAGACAAATCAAAAGGATAAATGTCCTCACCTACAGATAGAAAATCAATACTTAAAGATAACCAAATTGTATATGCCTGGAGATAAATGGATACCTTTGCAAACTGATGACTTCTTTTTGTTCATTACAACAGAAACATTGTGGAAGATCAAAATATTTCAGAATTCTAACTTACATGAGCGCAGCTAGCATTTAAAAAATATCATGGCATATTTAAATTGTACAGTATATACAGTCCTGATCAAAAGTTTAAGACCACTTGAAAAATGGCAAAAAATCATATTTTACATTGTTGGATCTTAACAAGGTTCCAAGTAGAGCTTCAACATGCAAAAAGAAGAAATGAGAGTGAGACAAAACATTTTTTGAGCATTCAATTAATTGAAAATAACGATTAGACTGAAACAGGCTGTTTTTCAGCTGATCCAAATTTTAGGACCACATGCCTTTTAAAGGCCAAATCTGTGCAAAGATGTGGATTCATTGTCATTTTCTGTCAGGTAGTCACACATTGGGATGGCAAAGGCAAAAAAACTCTCCCTTTTTGAACGTGGTCGGGTTGTTGAACTGCATAAGCAGGGTCTCTCACAGCGCGCCATTGCTGCTGAGGTGGGACGCAGTAAGACAGTCATTTGGAATTTCTTAAATGATCCTGAGGGTTATGGAACAAAAAAGTAAAGTGGAAGACCCTAAAAAAAAAATGTCATCAGCACTGAGCTGGAGGATCCAATTGGCTGTCTGTCAAGACACTGGACGATCCAAATTAAGGCCCTTACTGGTGCTGACTGCTGCCCCATAACCATCAGACGGCATCTGAGACTGAAGGGCTTCAAAAACAAAAAACGTCTTCAAAGAGCTCGTCTCCTTGAACGCCACAGAACTGCTCGTTTGGACTCTGCAAGAGAGCACCAAACATAGGACATTCATAGGTGGAAGAAAGTTTTTTTTTAGGAGAAAAAATTTAACCTTGATGGTCCTGATGGTTTCCAACGTTACTGGCATGACAAGCAGATCCCACCTGAGATGTTTTCTATGTGCCACAGTGGAGGGGGCGCCATAATGGTCTGGGGTGCTTTTTCCTTCAGTGGAACAATGGAGCTTCAGGAAGTGCAGGGGCGTCAAACGGCCGCTGGCTATGTCCAGATGTTGCAGAGAGCATTCCTCATGACTGAGGGCCCTCGTCTGTGTGGTAACGACTGGGTTTTTCAACAGAACAACGCTACAGTACACAATGCCCGCAGGACAAGGGACTTCTTCCAGGAGAATAACATCACTCTTTTGGCCCATCCTGCGTGTTCCCCTGATCTAAATTCAATTGAGAACCTTTAGGGATGGATGGCAAGGGAAGTTTACAAAAATGGACAACAGTTCCAGACAGTAGATGGCCTTAGTGCGGCCATCTGCACCACTTAGAGAAATGTTCCCACTCACCTCATGGAAACGCTTGCATCAAGCATGCCAAAACAAATTTTTGAAGTGATAAACAATAACGGCGGAGCTACTCATTACTGAGTTCATGTTTGGAAGTTGGATTTCTGTTTTGGGGAGGTTTCGTTTTTTTTTTGAAGGTGTGGTCCTAAACTTTTGATCAGCTGAAAAACAGCCAGTTTCATATTATTCGTTGTTTTCAATAAATTGAATGCTCAAAAAATGTTTTGTCTCACTCCCATTTCTTCTTGTTGCATGTTGAAGCTCTACTTGGAACCTTGTTAAGATCGAGCCATGCTAAATATGATTTTTTGCCATTTTTCAAGTGGTCTTAAACTTTTGATCAGGACTGTATATAAACACCAGTGATGAGCAGCAGGGGCAATATTCGAATCTTTAATGGTGGCACACTGCTGCATATACATTTATATGGACTTCCATGAATCACTGTGCTTAAGGTATTACTTGATGGAGTTAGTCTTATGGGAAATTCTTGGACTGTTGGGAACTTTTTCTGGCTCCACTTTCAAAATCATTATAGTTATTATTTTTGTTATTAGCGTTTGTATCTATCTGACTCACTTTTGCTATATTGTACAGTGACCTATGGGCTCCATTTGTTTGTTGACTTGTTGCTATACTCTTGGTATTTGCGGACCGCTGCTAGTGTGTGTGACCTACCATGTGTTGCTACATAGGATCCATTTTTTAACCTAATTGATGTAATTACTGTACTTTATATTTATATTTATTTTATTGTATTGGATTTAATAAAGATTTTAAATTTTACTATTTTTGCATTGCTCTTTTGGTGTTAATAGGGTTTATTTTCCACGCTTATGGCAATTACTTGGGTGTTATAGGAGTTTTGACTGCCTGTTGTTTGCAGAGGTACTGATTGTGTATAGGTCTAATATGGACTATCGTGCAAGGGATACTACCTGGCTTTCCCAGGTTGAGTTTTTTTTTTTTTATCCGATGTGACAGCGGGGGATGATCCCGGCCAGAGAGATTTGATCAAATTAAAGGGAACATTGAAAAATTTGTTACACAAGAGGACAAAGATCTGGTGGAATCGAGTAACCCTGGGGATGTACCTGGCTAGGGACCTGATACCACGTGGGTTGAGAGTCCAGACTTTCCCCAGATATGGACGGGACAACAGTGAGTTTTGCAAGAAATGGGAGACGATATATAATAACTGTTCTCGGGGATTTATGCAAACGATAGTAGAATTGAATACGAGAATGCTGGCGACATTGGAGGGTGAGATTAATACTGTGGAGGCCCAGGTGGTGGCCCAATTGTCAGTGAACAAGCTTGAAACCGTTAAAATGGACGTAGATGTGCAATTCTCCTCTTGGGAGAAACAGATCAAATTAATAAAGAGCAGAAAGCAGAGGGATGAATTGGATGCTGAGAATAATAGAGTTTATAAGTGGAAAACACAAAATCAGGGACTGAGATCAAGATAAACATTGATTTCCTCAGTTACTTCTACAGGAGATGAATCTAGCGGCTCAACATATGGACCGATGAGGTCTCCCAAAAGACACATGGAAATTTGATGATACATCACGACAGACTCGTAAAAGGCAGAAACCCAGACTCGCGTCCTGAGTAAGGGGTTAACATTTTTCCCCACTGCTAACTTCGATTGTTTTTCAGCCATAAAGGATCTGCACCTGTTTGCCAGAAAAGTTTATTTTTTAGAAGTTTTATCGGAAGAAATTGCATCCTAAACTATGTATAGCGGCTGAACAGGAGGCACATGGAGACCTTATAACATTGTTGGAGGAACAAGAACAGACGATTGGTGAGTTCCCTGCATCCCTGATCCCTAGATCTGCAACATTTCCCCCTTTCTCCAACTTTCCTGACATTGACCTCTTTGTGAGGTTGGTTAGCAGGGAATTTGAGAAGATTTCAAAGAAAAGACACTATGATAATTGCAGTCTAGTAGAGAGAAAGTCAATAAAGGAGCTGAACAATTGGAAGGATGTGGTTGTTAAGCAAGCCGATAAGGGGGTAACATAGCCATCTGGCCCATATTGATGTATGAAAGGGAAGTATACAGACAATTGAGGATGCAGGAATGTTATAAGAAATTTGCATTCAACCCATTGGCTAAGTTTAACGATGATCTGAAGGCCATTTTACACAATGGCTGTAAAAGTGGATGTATTATGGCTAAACAATCTACCTTTCTGATGAGTAATGAACCAACTATTCTCACTTTTTATCTTCTCCCTAAGGTTCACAAGAATGCCATCTGCCCCCCTGGTCGACCAATAGTGTCATGGATCAATGGCATTTGTGACCCCATCTGCAAGTTCATCGACTCTTTTTTACACCCACTTGTGGAAACCCTCCCATCTTACCTGAAGGACACCATGGATGTGTTAAGGAGGGTGGAAGGGATTTACTTGGAACCAGAGATGCTTTTAGCGGTGGAGTTTGTCTTCAGTACATCAGAGATCCAAGAGGACCGATGTAAGTTTTTATTGGAACTTTTGGAATATTGTTTGTCTCATAATTTTTTCCTACAGCTCCAGGAGACAGCAATGGGGGCAGCTTGTGCACCCTCTTATGCTAATTTGTTCCTGGGGCTGTGGGAGAGGTGCATCTTCCTCATGGATCCCCAGCCTATGATCGAGCGGGTACTCTTTTGAGGAAGATACATAGACGACATTCTGATCATATGGAGGGGTTCCGAGGGGGAACTGAGACAATTCATTGGAGGTTTAAATAATAACAAATTAAATATAAAACTTACGCCTAGGATGAGAAAAAGTGAAATTAACTTTTTGGACATCCGGTTGAAAATTGAGAAAGATGGATGGATCCTATCGGATCTATATAGAAAGGAGACCTCAGTGAATTCCCTCCTGCATGCTTCATCATCACACTCGAGGAACCTGATTAAGAACATACCGGTGGGCCAATTCTTGGGGATTAGGAGGATATGCTCAAAAGAGGAGGCCTACGAGAGACAGTCCGAGACTCTATGGATACGTTTTAGACAGTGCAGCTACAGTGTTTCACTGTAGCTGCACTGTCTAAAACGTATCCATAGAGTCTCGGACTGTCTCTCGTAGGCCTCCTCTTTTGAGCATATCCTCCTAATCCCCAAGAATTGGCCCACCGGTATGTTCTTAATCAGGTTCTTCGAGTGTGATGCCATTCATCCGAATGGCATATGAGCGAATGAAATCGATAAATCGGATGACTCTGCTGTACTCTATAGGGAGAACTGATACACAAAAGAAAGATGATAAGGTGAGATTCATTAATTAATTTAATGCTGGATTTAAGTATGTGAGACAGGCCCTAACAAAATATTGGGATATCTTAAGTTTTGACCCCCAACAATCTGCAACGATTGGCCAATTTCTCTCTGTGACCTCCCAAAGATGTAAAAATCTTCGAGATACACTAGTCAAAAGCCACTATTCAGGACCGACCATTGGTCGGATTTTTGGTTCTAAAGGTGCAAGATGGGGTTGTAAACGATGTGGCAATTGTGTTGCGTGTATTAACATCGACAGAGCAGACTGATTCTGGAATGCCTCTAATAAACAGGAATTTGACATTACACACACAGTCACCTGCACGACTGTGGGAGTGGTGTACTGGGCAATATGCCCATACAGAAAGATCTACATAGGCAGGAATTCAAGACCTTTAAAACGGAGGATACGTGAACACATATTCGCAATTAAAGCGGCAAAAGGATGTGGATGCATTACTCTCTATTCCCAAACATTTTCATGAACTACATAATTCGGATGGGTCTCTGTTTAGATTCAGGGGTATAGACCGGGTCACCATGCGATGGCAACTGGAAGAATTTGCTAGTAGGGTTGAGCAAACCCAAACTGTAAAGTTTGGGTTTGGACACCGGACCCGAACACGAACATTTCAGTAAAAGTTTGGGTTCAGTGTTCGGCGATTTCTTTGCGCTTTTTGAAAGGCTGCAGAGCAGCCAATCAACAAACGTTTAACTGTGTGCCCTTAGAAGCCATCACAGCCATGCCTACTAATGGCATGGCTGTGATTAGCCAGTACAGCATGTGACCCAGCCTCTATATAAGCTGGACTCACGTAGCGCTGCACGTCACTCTGCTGTGCTTAGTGTAGGGATAGGATGCTGCTGCTGTGAGGGAGAGAATAGGACAGAATCTTTAATCAGAACTCCAATTGAACTCAGCGATCTACATAGATTTTGTTGTGTGGGTGCAGTGCACAATCTTTTTACCCTGCACTGAGCCCAGTGACAGAGAAAAAGAATGTTTACCCGTCTGTTAGTTAGGTGGGCGGCAGCGGCCATTTTATGCAAGCTCAGTGCACCAGCACTGCATATGTGCTTTTGTGACATTTAAGTCCAAGCTTGAAATACTGCAATAATAATCTGGTTTTTAAAAAAACACCCTTTTTTGGCAATATCCTACATCTGGTGCCTTTGCAGCATTAGTCAGTGTGCAATTTAAGCTAGAAATACAGCTATAATTTTCTGGGTTTTAAAAAAACACCTTTTTTAGGCAAACTACACAATTTCACAGCCCTTGCTGCATCTGTACGTGTGAAATTCGAACGTTATATACTGCTGTTAGTAAAAAAAAAAAAACCCTTTTTGGGCAAAATACACAATTTTACAGCCCTTGCTGCATTCTGTGATTGTTAAAAACAAGCTTGAAATACTTCAATAATTTTCTGGCTTTGAAAAAATACCCATTTTTGGCAATACCCTCTGCCGCATTAGTCAGTGTGCAATTTAAGCTAGAAATACAGCTATAATTTTCTGGGTTTTAAAAAACATCCTTTTTGGGCAAAATATAAAATTTTACAGCCTTTGCTGCATCTGCACGTGTGAAATTCAAGTGTTATATACCGCTGTCATATTCAGTTAGTAAAAAAACACCCCCTTTTTGGGCAAAATACTTAATATTGCAGCCTTTTTTGGATCTGTGATTGTTAAAAACAAGCTTGAAATACTTCAATAATTTTCTGGCTTTGAAAAAACACCCATTTTTGGCAATACTCTCCATCTGGGGCCTCTGCCGCATTAGTCAGTGTGCAATTTTAGCGAGAAATACAGCTATAATTTTCAGGACTTTAAAAAACACCCTTTTTGGGCAAAATATACAATTTTACAGCCCTTGCTGCATCTGCACGTGTGAAATTCAAGCGTAATATACTGCTGTCATATTCTGTTAGTAAAAAAATACCCTTTTTGGGCCTAGTCTGCGGCCTAGTCTGCAACTGTACATGTGAGATACACCATTTAGATACTGTTGTTCTATTCTGCTATTAGAAAGCTGCTCGCCTGTCAGCGCTGCAGCGTAACTTTGGCCTTCCCACTCACCGCCTCATATGTGACGTGCCCACAAGGTGGAACTCCACCTTGCACATGCTGGCCAGACTGTGCGAGTAGCAGCAGGCGATAGTGGAGTTTCAGCTGCAGTACGCACGGGTGAGTCGCTTTGCGGAACAGCACCACTTCACCACTAATAACTGGGCCTCCATGCAAGACCTGTGTTCCTTGTTGCGCTGTTTCAAGTACTCCACCAACATAGTCAGTGCCGATAACGCCATTCTCAGCGTTACTATCCCACTTCTATGCTTCCTTGAAAAAATGCTGCTGGCGATGATGGAAGAGGATGTGGCACAAGAGGAGGAGGAAGAAGAGGGATCATTTTATAGGGTTTCCAGACAGTCATTCAAAAGTGGCTCCGAGGGTTGGTTCCTGCACCCTCAAATGCCAGGTACACAATTGTCCAGCCAGGGCACAGTTCTGGAGGATGACGAGGTGGAGGATGAGGAGGAGGAGGAACCATATTCACAGCAGGGTGGCACCCAGACCAGCTCATGGCCATCACTGGTGCATGGCTGGGGGGATACATAGGACACAGAAGATACACCTCCCACAGAGGACAGCTTTTTGTTGCCGCTGGGCAGCCTGGGACACATGAGCGATTGCATGCTGCAGTGTCTCCGCAACGACCGCCGAGTTGCCCACATTCTAACTTGTGCTGATTACTGGGTGGCCACACTGCTGGATCCCCGTTACAAGGACAATGTACAGTCCTTAATTCCCTCACTGGAGCGTGATCGTAAGATGCGCGAGTACAAGTGCACGCTGGTAGACCCGCTGCTGGTGGCATTCCCACCTTACAGCGGGGGCACAGTGGAAGCACAAGGCAAAGGCAGGGGAGGAGGAAGAGGTTGCCAACGCAGCTGGGGCTCCGCCAGCACCTCAGAAGGCAGGGTTAGCATGGCCAAAATGTGGAAAAGCTTTGTCAGCACGCCATAACAACAGCACCACCAGCTGATATGGAACGTCTTGGCAGGAGGCAGCATTTCACCAACATGGTGGAGCAGTATGTGTGCACACGCCTACACGTACTGAATGATGGGTCTTCCCCCTTCAACTTCTGGGTCTCCAAATTGGGCACATGGCCTGAGCTTGCCCTTTATGCCTTGGAGGTGATTGCCTGCCCTGCAGCCAATGTATTATCAGAATGTGTGTTTAGCACGGCAAGGGCGTTATCACAGACAAGAGCAGCCGCCTGTCCAAAGCCAATGTGGACAAGCTCACGTTCATTAAAATGAACCAGGCATGGATCCCACAGGTCTTGTCCGTACCTTGTGCAGAATAGACAGGTATACCGGCCTTAACCAGCCATTGTTATACTACAGTGCAATTTTTCATTCTTGTATTTTGTATATTTCACATTCTTTTGGAGTGTACCCTAATAAAAAAAAAATGAATTAAAACAAAAAAAACTGTGTTGGCTACCGCTTTCACTTACACCGCTACGTCCACCGCCTCCTCAAACTACTACTCCATATGAACTACCACCTCATATATCAATTATTTTATTTTTTATTTTGTTTACGCATTTTATTTTATTCACTAATTTGTTACATTTTCGGGTGAAATTCACAAATTTTTGGATGTGATATACCCCTAATCTACCTAGTTGACAGCTTAATAAATTTCACAAATTTTTCTATTACATTTTCAGGTGACATTCAACAATATTTGGCTGCGATAGACCCCTGCTCTACCTAGTAGACAGGTTAATGAAGTTCACTCATTTTTCTGTTATTTTCTTGGGTCACATTTTACAATTGTTGCCGTGAATAAACCCCTGCTCTGCATAGGTGACAGAAACCAAAATTTTTAAAAATTGGAAGCTTATGCTTCAATACATTGTCCCATATTTCCACTCGGTTACATTTAATTTGATCCATTGACCTCCCTTGGATGTGGTATCCCTTTCTCAGGCTCCCTCTCCGACCTGGAACCCTGATTCCCCGCCACCCGTGATCACCATGGTAAGCGCAGAAAAGAACATCGAAAGTTGATAGAGCAGATATCAAATTGGATCGTTAACATCACAGGAACGTGTGACATGGTGGGGCAGTATGTGTGCACACGCCTACACGAACTGACTGACATGGGTCAGCCCATGCAACTTCTGGGTCTCCAAATTGGGCACATGGCCTGAGCTTGCCATTTACCCCTTGGACTTGCTGGCCTGCCCTGCAGCCGGTGTATTGTCTGAACGTGTGTTTAGCATGAATGGAGGGGGTTATCACAGGTTATATTTCCCAATGTTTTGGGGTGTACCCTAATTTAAAAAATAAATAAAATGTAAAACCAAAAAGCAGTGTAGGCTACCTCCTCCACCGCCGCTTCCACCTACACTGCTACATCCACCGCCTCCTCAACCTTCTACTCCATATGGACCTCGTCCTCCTATCAAGATTATTATTATTTTTTTTACATATTTTATGTTATTTAAAGTCATTTCCCTATCCACATTTGTTTGCAGAGCATTTGCCATGCTCTTTCACCACATTTTGATGCCATTTGCAGCCATTTTAGTGCTCAAAAGTTCAGGTCCCCATTGACTTCAGTGGGGTTCGGGTTCAGGTTCGGGGTCAAGTTCGGGTCCCGAACTCAAACTTTTTTGTCAAGTTCGTCCGAACCCGTCGAACTCGAACATCCAGGTGTTCGCTCAACTCTAGTTGCAGGCACAGCGTGAAACCAGATGGATATATTTCCTTGATACAATGGCACTAAACGGCTTGAACAAAACAAATAGCTTTGTTCCATTTCTTTGATCATTCTCTCTGGCTGGGAATAATTTTCCCCTTGTTACTACACTATTGCTGACACCGTATGTTTATTGTTTTTAACTTGATTGATTTTTTATTATTTTTTATCTACTCATTTTCTTAGGTGCATGCATATGCCCGTGATGTAACATCATGTTAATCCTACTCACCTATCTACTTCTTCTTTGTATTTTCTTTAAGAACATTTTACCCTAGGGGGGTCGGACTATGTAGTGAATCGAACAGGATAGATGAGATGACGGCACTCAAGATAACACCAAAAGAAACAACATTATTACATTAAAGAACAATAGAAAAAAGAAAATAAGATAAAAGAATGAAGAAGGAAAACATGCTATGTGAGTTTTATATACCAACTTCTGGTCCCTATATATATTTATATATTTTTATATTTAATTTTTATTTTTTGCTTTTATTTATTTATATTTATATTCATCTTTATCTACTTATTTGATACTTTTTGGTTTGATATGATCTATATAGTATCAATATATCAATAGTGATATCAATATATCACTAGTGTGTAGATTACAACATAAATTTAATGTTTTTACTATAATATATATTATTGTTGCACTTTGCTTGCACTTTTTCTTTTCACAATTGCACTTTCACTGCACTTTTGCATGTTCATGTCACCTTTTGTGCGTAAATCTTCGCACCTGTGTATCCTTTGTTTGTCTTGTCTGTGACTTTGTGTGTCACTTTGCTATATATGGAATCATGATTTATTTAAATTTACACGGTGGATACATGTATGTATATTAATTGACTCTTAGGCCTCATGCACACGACCGTTCCATTTTTTGCGATCCGCAAATTGTGGATCCGCAAAACGAGGAAGTGCTGTCCGCATATTTGAAGTGAATGGGTCCACACCCGAGCCGCAAAAACTGCGGCTCAGATGCGGACCAGAACAACGGTCGTGTGAATGAGGCCTTATTTGTATATATGTTTCATATATTTTATTCACTATTGTTTGATCATGCTTATCATCAGAACTACACTCGTCTGTAGCATAAATCATTATTCTCTTACTAGATGTATCCTGGATAGCAGATATAGGGGTTTAAATTGTTGGTGGTATTAGTGCTGAGGCGAGACTGATTCATTATCCCAAGATGGTGTCCGCTTTATCTTCTCCTTTTGCAAGAATTCGCACATAGACTACGACATGCCGCACCTACAGGAAAGCCTTTTCCAAGATAGTGCCTGCTTCACAGAGAGGCGGCGTTCCCCAGTGGAATACCCAGTGGAGGGACGTTGTACTCATGGAAGTATTGGCAACTGATTTGATTTTATATGATTCTTTGTTAGTGGGAGTTACATGTGGACCAATATGGCTTTATAAGAGCGCACCTAGGGTTCTGTGGATACGCCCTCTGGAATAAGCCGCTGGACGAAACTTGCGTTGGGGAGTCGCTAAAGGCCACACCACTATGCGATTTCTACCATCTTACAATGCTATACTTGTCCTACTTGTTATAGTTTATGTTTGCCCACTTGTCTTTAATGGTGGCACACTGCTGCATATACATTTATATGGACTTCCATGGATCACTGTGCTTAAGGTATTACCTGATGGAGTGAGTCTGATGTGAAATTCTAGGACTGCTGGGAACTTTTTCTGGCTCCCCTTTCACATTCATTATAGTTATTATTTTTGTTATTAGTGTTTGTATCTATCTGACTCACTTTTGCTATATTGTACAGTGACCTATGGGCTCCATTTGTTTGTGGACTTGTTGCTATACTTTTGGTATTTGCGGACTGCTGTTAGTGTGTGTGACCTACCACATGTTGCTACATAGGATCCATTTTTTAGGGGTGAGGTTCTGCTGCTGAGCTGACACTCTAAAACATTAGGGGCAAGGGCCTGCTGCTGATCTAACCATCTAAAACATTAGGGGTGAGGATTTGCTGCTGAGCTGACCCTCTAAAACATTAGGAGTGAGGGCAGCCTAATAAGCATGTTGATATAATGGAGGAGGAGGACGAGAAAAGGAAGAATAAACCATATACCCTTTTTTTGTGGTGGAAGGAATGCATGGGCATACAGTGTATTTAGTACACCATAAGAGCCACATTTAAAGTGCCTATATATTCAGCCGCTTTCCTCTGGTGGAGTAGATAAGTCAGGGGCAATCCAGGCCTTGTTCATTTCGATAAGAGTCAACCTTTTAGCATTATTAGTGGACAGGCGGATGCGCTTATCAGTTATTATGCCCCTAGCAGCACTAAATACCCACTCAGACAAAACGCTGGCGGCAGGGCAGGCCAGCACTTTCAAGGTGTAGAACACCAGTTCGTGCCACGTGTCCAGCTTGGACACCCAATAGTTATAAGGCACAGAGAATTAACTGAGGATGCTGACATGGTCTTCTACGTACTCCTTCACCATCTTCCAAAACTTTTCCATCCTTGTGACACTAGGCCGCGCATCAGGGTGAGGGTGCTGGCGGGGTTTCATGAAACTGTCCCAGGCCTTGGAGAGTGTTGCCCTGCCTCTGTTAGAACTGCTTTGTGTTCCCCTCGTGTCCCCTCCTTGGTTGCCCAAGGAACTACGTGCTCTGCAGCCAGCGTTGTTAGCTGCAAATTTTTGGGAAAATGTTTTCACAAGGTTCTTCTGGTATTGCACCATTTTGATAGTCCTCTCCACCACAGGAATGAAAGATAAGAAGTTCTCTTTGTAGTGGGGCTCGAGAAGGGTGAACAACCAGTAATTGGTGTTGGCCAAAATGCGTACAACACGAGGATCATGGGAAAGGTAGCATAACATAAAGTCAGCCATGTGTGCCAGAGTCCCAACAGACAAGACTTTGCTGTCCTCATCAGGAGGATGACTGTCAATCTTCTCATCCTATGCCTCCTCTTAGGCCCATCCACGCTGAACAGATAGAATAAATGCTATGGGTACTACCCAGCTCCTCCTCATCATCATCATCATCATCATCATCATCATCATCATCATCCAATTTGCACTGAGAAGATGAACTGAGGCTGGTCTGGCTATCACCCTGTGTACTGTCTTCCCACATTTCCACCTCTTCCACATGCAAAGCGTCCGCTTTCATTGTGAGCAGCGTGTCGGGATTCGAACCCAGCCACATCCCAGGCGGTAGCCCTGCTTACTAGGCTACCGTCCTCTCTGGACATTACTCCCTGAAACCTATTATGTAACCTCAGTCTTGCCAAGCCTTGCTCATCACCCTTGATTCCCCACACCTGGTACTTCCCTATATAAGTCCAGCCCCTTGCACTCTAGCTTGCTGATTATTGAGCTCCTGAGCCTTGATCAAGCTTCTCCTCATCTGCTGCTCTTGCTACAACTGGAAGTCCACTGCTGACCAGGAATTGCCTACCGACTACTCTTCTGCTTGTCCCTACCTACTGAACTTCTACCACCGTTGCCATCCGGATTGTCTGACCACGCTTACTGCCGCCTGCCCTGACCCACCGCCTGCCTACCGACTACTCTTCTGCTTGTCCCTACCTACTGAACTGCTACCACCGTTGCCGTCCGGATTGTCTGACCACGCTTACTGCCGCCTACCCTGACCCACCGCCTGCCTACCGACTACGCCTCTGCCAGACTTCCTGCACCTACTACCTGCCTGCGGTCCTTGCCACTGGGCTCCACTCCTACCTCCAGCCAGCGGTCCTGTGACTCAGGTGAGCCTGTAGGACTGTTACACAGCGAGCGTTTCAGTAGACACAGAATGGGGATGGTGACGCTGATAATAGCATTATCGCTGCTCACCATCTGTGTTGATTCATCAAAGTTGCGTAAAACCTCACAGAGATCATATATCCATGCCCAATAGTTACTTTTAAAAAGCATAAGCTGACTGGAAAGGCGACGACTATATTGCAGCTGGTATTCCCCTACTGCCCTCTGCTGCTCACAAAGCCTGTCCAACATGTGGAACGTGGAGTTCCTGCGCATGCTCAAGTCGCACAACAGTCAGTGAGCTGGCAATTGCAAGCGCTGCTGCAGCGTTGCCAGACCGGCGGCAACTGTAGATTACTTTCAGAAATGGGCACACACGCGGCACACCTTCACCAGTAGCTCAGGCAAATTGGGGTAGGTTTTGAGAAACCGCTGAACCACTAGGTTGAACACGTGGGATATGCATGGTATGTGTGAGCTTGCAGAGCTCCAAAGTCACCCCCAAGTTATGGTCACTATCAGACACAACCATGCCTGGTTCTAGGTTGAGTGGCGAGAGCCACAGCTCAGTTTTGTCCCTTATACCCTGCCAGAGCTCTGCGGTGGTGTGCTGTTTGTCACCTAAGCAAATTAGTTTCAGCACGGCCTGTTGCCGCTTCCCCACTGCAGTGCTAAACTACTTCCAGCTACTGACTGATGTCTGACTGGTGCTGCAAGATGAGAATTCGGAGGTGGAAGTGGAGGAGGAGGGGTGTGACTCGCTCCCGGCCTCCACAAAGTTCACCCGATGTGTCATCAGGGAAATGTAGCGTCCCTGGCCAAAAGCACTTGTCCATGTGTCAGTCGTTAAGTGGACCTTCACAAAATCTGTGTTGGTCAGGGCTCTGATGTTGTTACGGGACACATGATGGTGTAAGGCAGGGACGGCACACCAGGAACATTAGTAGTGGCTGGGAACTGAGTAACGAGGGACGACCGCAAAAAGCCTCAGTGTCCAAAAGCCTAATTGGCAACATTTCCAGGGCCAGCAATTTAGAAAGCTGCACATTTAGTGCTATGGCCTATGAGTGGGTGGTTGGGTATTTGTACTTTCATTCAAAGGCCTAGGGTATGGACATCTGTACGCTGTGCTAGAACACAGAAGTGGATGTGCTAGCTGATGGTGCTTGCGAAGGTCCAGGTGCAGGGCAGGAGGTATATGGGCCTGCGTCTTGGACATGGAATTGGCCAGCACATGACACAGGGGAAGAGGTTGCAGTGATGTGACACTGCAATCAGACACTGATTGTGGACCCAGGCGATCGGTCCACCTGTTAGGGTGCTTTGATGCCATGTGGTGGATCATGCTGGTGGTGGTGAGTTTGCTAGTGTTCACGCCCCTGCTCCTTTTGGTATGGCATAGGTTGCAAATAACAATTCTTTTATTGTCCGCACTTTCATCAAAAAAGCGCCAGACTGCAGAACACCTACCCCTTGGCAAGGGAGATTGCCGCATGGGGGTGCTCTGGGGAACAGTTGCGGGCCTGTTTGATGTGGCTCGCCTTCTCCTTTTTGCCACCCCACTGCCTCTCTCAACTTGTTGCGGTGCTTCGGATTCCTCCCCCTCTGTACTGATGTCCTCGCTCGGCTCTTTCCAGGTTGGGTCAGTGATTTCATCGTACCCCACCTCCTCTTCCACTTCCTCACTCTGGTCATCCTCTTGATTTTGTTGATCTAACAAGAACCTCACCTATTGACAACTGTATCTCATCCTCATTATCAACCTCTTGAGACACTAATTGCCTTTGACTTATTTGCAACTGTGTCTCTTCATTATTATCCACCTCGTGAAACACTAATTGCCGGTCCCCACTGTCATCTTCTTCTGACTGTGGATGCTCAAGTGTTTGGGAATCAGTGCACAAGATCTCCTCATGTGTCTGTTCAAGCGGGCTTGGCGAGAGGCCCAAATCAAGGAATGGCGATGGAAAGAGCTCCTCGGAAGATCCGAGTGTGGGATCACTTGTTTGCCAAGACTCTCCATGGTGGGAGGACGGAGGATGAGGGTGAGGATTCTGCTTACCAGACTCTTGGCTACTGATACTGGACTTTGTGGTAGACAGGGTGGTGCTTAACCGACTGGAAACATTATCTTCTGCAATCCAACCATCTCCTTGGAGTCATTGCACACCTGACCAGTTAATCTGTCCTTGAGGCTGGTTTTAAAGTCAGTATAAAACTGAGTCTGCTTGTATAGAACCTACCATTAGCCATTTGGCTCCAGGAGAAGTATATGGTGGGTTCAGCATGCATGTTGGTACTTGCATCCCTGGATCCGATGAAAGCTGTAATGGCACCGGACGGGGTTACAAGCAAAGTGTACTTGGCTTGCATGCTGACCTGCATTCCCTGGATTTTATGTGGCTGTCATGGCCCATGAACAGGTAGGAACAAGAGTTAGGGACCACTCATGAGACAGCCTTGACGCGGTGAGTGGCTTACTATGCTTTGGCCAAAATATAAACCAATGTCTCATCCAGCATGGAGGGCAGAGTGCTGGATGTAGTGTGCGATCACATTTGCATTTTCCAACCAACTACCCGGTCACACTGGTCTGACTTCGAGAGTGGTGTTCTGAGCTGCCCTGCAAACTGGGACATCAAGCTAGGTATCTTGGATAAGTGTTTTTCTTGTGCTCTGGCAGCAGCCACAGTTTCACCGCGCCGAGGGCCACCGCCTCTGCGTGCACCATCAGCAGCACGGCCACTTCCCCATCCCTTACTGCTTGCCTTGAGCATATTAAATGGTATATATGCATGCAAGTATGTCACATGTACAGTAGCGCAGGTTTTGTAAGTGTATGCGCAGATAAATTACAATCAATGTCACAGATATTTAGGATGCACAAACGTTATACAGGAGATGTAGTGCAGGTACTGTCGCTGTCACCAGCGGCGAAGAAAATTACACTATATGTCACAGATATTTAGGATGTGCAAACGATATACAGGAGAAGTAGTGCAGGTAATGTCGCTGTCAGCAGCGTCCAAACAATTGCGCTGAATGTCACAGATATTTAGGATGTGCAAATGTACCACAACAGATGTAGCAGAGGTTTGCGTTAATAATATATATTACAGCCAGATAAAACAATAGTCCTTAAAAGGACTTTTGGGTCTCTAACACCTTTCAACACTAAACCCTGCCTAAAAAAAAAAAAAAAGCAATTCCTATCCCTACACTATCTGTCCCTTCTGATGCAGCTCACCCTGACGAATACTGAGCCGAACCACGTGTCGCAGCCGATGACGCGTTATTCACTGTAATGCCAGTAACCAACATGGCTACGCCATTACAGTTAGTGCCAGTACTTCTCTGCACGTTTATTGGCTGCCTAGCAGCCAACAAATGTGCGGGGAGGAGACACGAGAATCACTTGTCCAAAACTACTCGCTATATTATAAATTTGACAAACTTACAACATACTATGCACACTTGCCATCTTACAGCTGTACAACATTCTGTTGACGTAGGCCAGTTACAGACAGGTGTATTTTCTGTTGGTGTGCAATCCATTTGTGCCACGGACTGCATCTGGACCAATATAAGCTAATACATGATTAGTATGGAGCTGTCCCAGAGAAGCTCTAATTACATTGCTCACACTACAATATTGACAACAGTGAAAAGAAGACAGTGCTAAAATGAGTGCTGCATTCTCTTCATACAGCTGATTGGCAAGTGTGCCAGCAGTCAGGTTCCTCGCCGATCTGATATTGATCTATCCTGAGGAGTGGTCAGGAAAATCAGATGTATTTTGTATTTTACTATTCTAGGGAATTTTAATCATTTTGTATAACTGTTCTTTAGTCATGCATGACAAGTAATTTATTTAGACAGCCCATTCTTCTTCAATTCATGTCAAATACAAAACACTCCTTAAATAAAACTGACTCAGATTTGTTAGTCTGAAAGGCTTATGCCACCTTCAAGCAATTGTTGTTGTATAAAGGTCCAAAATAAAAAGCTAGATTTTTATGTAGATATTGTTTTTTTTAAAGGAACACTCAAGTATGAATATACACTGTGCTATGTACAGGGCTTAGGTGGAAATCCTTAAAATATGTTTTCTAAGAGCACTAAAGTAATGTGTGAACCTTCTAGGCCCTGAATAAGACATAGCACTATGTATCAGCCTTGCCTGTTCCTTTAAATTGGAAACTATACCCTCTGGATAGATTTTCATTTCTGCATGCACTTCACAGTATACAGTATAAACCGTTCAGTGCATCTGAAAGTTGGGGAAGCCCAGAAAGCAGTGATGTGGGTGAATCACATCATCGCCACCATGTTGCACCCTATGGCATTTGAGTGCTTGCATTTACATAGCAACTGATGTTTGTTTGTTAAAGGTGTTGTCCACTTTCTGGCTACTGTTAATCAATGTGTTTGTAGGAGGATTATTTGGTCCTTACTAATATAGTCTTCGTTGAAATTCTGCACCATTTTCCAGATTTTATAAGTTATTCTCCTTTGTTGATCAAGTCTTTTGTGTTGTCCACAAAATGGCTACTGATGGTGGGTCATGTGACCAGGCAAATCACTCAGTCTCCTCCTTTCAAACACATTGCACCTGCAATAAAACTCTCAACATTGCAAGTGCAGATGGCAGATGTGGTATATTTAGGTGGAGAAGGCTGAGTGATATGTCTGGAGTTATTTTTGCCTGGTCACATGACCCTCCAACAGCGGCCATCTTATGGATGGGTCTTCTGTGAGATTTGGCCAGGAAGGAGACATGACTTATGAAACGGCACAGAAAATCAACAAAGACTATTTTAGTCATATAGTCATTATAATTACATATTGGTCAAAAGTAGCAAGAAAGTGGACAACCCATTTAATGATAAATTAATGATCTTTCCACACAGCTTATCATGTGATAAAATGACATAATAGAAATGTTGTTCATGCTTTCCAAGAATAAAGCATATTTTTTCCTTTTTCACAATTTGAAAAATTTCCCATTTTCCATGAGATTGTCCTATAAAGCAGACCCCCAAATATGTGTAAATTATGCAAATAGACTGTAAAGGGAAGTGTTATGTAATAGATAGATAGATACTTGAAATTATGACAACCTTTCCTTTAACTTTCTGTTCACCAGGTGTATGCATATGACTTTAGGAAAGGTGCCCACTAAGTTGAATACGTGGGCTAGGTATGGTATGTGTGTGAGCTTGCAAACTCCAAAGCCACCACCAAGTTACGGTCATTATCAGACACACCCATGCCTGGTTCTAGGTTGAGTGGCGAGAGCCACAGCTCAGTCTGGTCTGTTATCCCTTGTCACAGCTCTTCAGCGGTGTGCTGTTTGTCACCTAAGCAGATCAGCTTAAGCGTGGCCTGTTTACGCTTCCCCACTGCAGTGCTACACTGCTTCCAGCTACGGCCTGATGTCTGACTGGTGCTGCAAGAGGATAATTCTGAGGTGGAAGTGGAGGAGGAGGTGGAGGAGGAGAAGTGGGGGTTGGAGCCCCTAACTTAGGTGGTGGCGGAAACCCTGATGGAATTATGGGCCAGAATCCTTGGCATCGGAAGCACCTATGTCATCTCAGGGTACAACACGTTCCCGACCTCCACAAAGTTCACCCAGTGTGCCGTTAGGGAAATGTAGCATGGCAGAAAGCACTGTCCATTTGTTGGTGGTTAAGTGGACCTTCCCAGTAACTGCGTTGGTCAGGGTACGGGTGATGTTACGGGACACATGCTGGTATAAGGCGGGCATGGCACACCGTGAAAAATAGTGGCAGTTGGGGACTGCGTAACGAGGGATGGCTGCCGACATCAGGCCGCGGAAAGCATCAGTGTCCACAAGCCTAAATGGCAACATTTCCAGGGCCAGCAATTTGTAAAGTTGCACATTTAGTGCTATGGCCTATGGGTGGGTGGCTGGGTATTTGCGCTTGTGTTCAAATGCCTGGGGTAAGGACATTTGTACGCTGCGCTGGGACAGGGAAGTGGATGTGGTTGCTGATGGTGCTTGCAAAGGTCCAGGTGCAGGGCGAGAGGCATTCGGGACTGCGCCTTCAACAGGGAATTGGCCAGCACATAACACAGGGAAAGAGGAGAAAGTGGTGTGACCAGCAGACACAGATTCTGGAACCAGGCGTTCAACCTACCTATTACGGTGCTTTGATGCCATGTGGCCGATCATGACGGTGGTGGTGAAGTTGCTAATGTTCACACCCCTGCTCATTTTGGTATGGCACAGGTTGCAAATGACAATTCTTTTCTTGTCCTCACTTTACTCAAAAAGCGCCAGACTGCGGAACACCTACCCTTTGGCAAGGGATATTTCCGCAAAGGTGTGATCTGGGGAAAAGTTGCGGACCTGTTTGTCGTGGCCCGTCTTCTCCCTTTTGCCACCCCACTGCCTCAGCCTGTTGAAGTGCTGTGGATCTCTCCCCCTCTGTACTGCTGTCCTCGCTCAGCTTGCCACCTTCCCAGGTTGGGTCAGTGACTTCATCGTCCAACACCTCCTCTTCCACATTCTCACTCTGGTCATCCTCCTGACTTGTTGACCTAACAACAACCTCAGTTATTGACAACTGTGTCTCTTCCTCATCATCAACATCTTGAGACACTTATTGACGTTGACTTATTGGCAACTGTGTCTCATCATCATCATTATCCACCTCGTGAAACACTAATTGCCATTCCCTACCATCATCTTCTTCTGACTGTGGGTGCTCAAGAGTTTGGGAATCAGGAAACAAGATCTCATCTCCCTCTTCAAGCAGGCTTGTCGAGAGTCCCAAATGAAGGAATTTCACTGAAAAGAGCTCCTAGATAAATCCGAGTGTGGGATCACTTGTTTGGCAATACTCTCCATGGTGGAAGGAAGGAGGATCTGGGTGAGGATTTTGTTGACCAGACGCTTGGCTACTGAGACTGAACTTGGTGGAAGACAGGGTGGTGCTTAACCGACTGGAAGCATTATCTGCTGCAATCCAACCGACTACCTGGTCGAGAGCGTTGTCCTGCACCACTCTGCAAATTGGAACATGAAGCTATGTATCGTGGATGATTGTTTTTCTTGTGCTCTGGCAGCAGGCACAGTTTCAACGCGCCGAGGGCCACGGCCACCTCCCTGTCCCTTACTGCTTGCCTTCTTCATCAATGTTATATATGCTTGAAAGTATGTCACACTTACAGTAGCATAGGATTTGTAAGTGTATGTGCAAAAAAAAAAAAATGTATTTGCGGTGTGGAAATGTCACACAGGAGAAATACAGCAGATCATTTCAATGCTGTCACCAGCGGCTAATAAAATATTACAGGGAATGTCACAGGTATTTGGGATGAAGAAATGTTAAACAGGCAAAATAATGCAGATAATGTTGCTGATGTCAATAGCGGCTAATATAAAATTACAGGGAATGTAACAGGTATTTGGGATTTGGAAACATTACAAAGGAGAAATACCGCAGATAATGTCGCTGATGTCAGCAGCGGCTAATGTAAAATTATAGGGAATGTCACAGGTATTTTGGATGTGGAAACGTTACACAGGAGAAATACCGCAGATAATGTCACTGATGTCACCAGCGGCTAATAAAAAATTACAGGGAATGTTATAGGTATTTGGGATGTGGAAACGTTACATAGGAGAAATACCGCAGATAATGTTGCTGATGTCACCAGCGGCTAATAAAAAATTACAGGGAATGTCACAGGTATTTGGGATAAGGAAACGTTACACAGGAGATATACCCCAGATAATGTCACTGTCCGCAGCGGACACCGTCTACGGAAAAAGTACACTGGATGTCACAGATATTTTTGGGATGCGCACAAGTTACACAGGAGATGTAGTGCAGATAATGTTGCTTTCTGCAGCGGCCTAACTATTGCACGCTATTTAGTTCAGGATGCGCTAAAAATAGATATTGCTGCTGCCACACACAACAGTCCTTAAAAGGACTTTTGGGTCTGTAAAGTTTTAGCAATTTAGCGCAGGTTGCACTAAAAATATATATTGCTGGTGCCACTCACAACAATAGTCCTTAAAAGGACTTTTGGGTCTCTGACAAGTTTTTAAACTTACAAAAAAATATGTTTCGCTCCCTACACTATCTTTCCCTTCTTCAGCACAGCTCTTCCTGACTAACACTAAGCCGAACACGGGTCATCGGATCTATATAGCACCCGATGACACGTTGCGGTCAGCCAATCACTGTAATGCCAGTAACCAGCATGACTACGGCATTACAGTAAAGGCAGTACTTACCTGCACGTTTAGTGGCTGCGTAGCCGAGCATCGAGATGCTCGTTAGTGATGAGCAGCAGAGGCAATATTCGAATTTGTGATATTTCGTGAATATTTTGTAGAATATTCGTCATATATTTGTGAATTTGCGAATTCGAGATTATATTCTTGACTGCAAAAATCTGCAATGTATTATTCGCGTAATGCTCGCAAAATACCGGCGTGGGGTAAGCAACTTTTCTATTGTTGATGGGATGTTGCTAAGCTGTGACAAAATCTGCTCATTGGCCCACAAGCTAGAAGAATGGAGAGATGATCACCTGATGTGTACTGTGTTAAAAAAAGAATATTCGTCATTCCGAATATACAGCACTATATTCTATATATTCGAGAGTTCTCAAAATGACGATAATAATTTGCTTTTCGAATATTCGCGCTCAACACTAATGCTCGAGCCGAACTGGTGTTCGGCTGAGCATGCTCGATCAACTAGTTCCCAACAATATCATGTCCAGTTTATTATATAGGAGTGGCTAAGGAACTGCTTTTTTATTCTGACTCCTCCGGTAGCAGGGGCCAGCCAGGTGGCTGGAGTCATGTCCAGTACAGTAGTCACACAGTCTAGGAAGTGCATAGCATCTGCTTCACCCCTTCTTCCCCCTAATTTAGCATGTGTCTCATGTGCTTGACACCGGGGTAGCATACCCACCAGAATTAAATAGCCAAGCACTGGTGTGCTTAAATAGTCCTCAAATAGGGAAACACACTGGACCTCTGATCACCCAGAAGCTACTAGCTACCTGACCCTATGTCCACTGCCAACTCAACTTTCCCTGTGGAGCTAGATAACAGACTGCAGGCTCACTCCCCTTTTCTGCTGTAACCCTATTTTCTGCTTTTGCTCCTTCTGCTACTTGTAGGGACTAGTGTTGAGCGAGCATGCTCAGCTGAACACTAGTTCGGCTCGAGCATCACTATGCTCGAGGCCTATACTCCACTGGCCTGCAGTAAAATTTATATCCAATGACCGTCTAATATACCTCCAGCCATATAATCACTTTTCTGTACGTTGAATGCCTAATTGTTGGGGCCCTGGAGGAATTTAACACCTATGACGATCATGTGTTATCGAATTTCACCTATTATCATAATAATCATTATCATTTGGGGTTTATTCAAGAGGGGGGGATCTCATTAGCCATGTTTTTAATCCAATTTTATATTTTTAGTTCTTTTAAACATATATATTTGACATATATTTGTTCTGGCCTGCAATAAAATTGATAACCAATGACCGTCTAATATACCTCCAGCCACATAATCACTTGATCTTTTTTGTACGGTAAATGCCTAATGTTTATGGCCTATACTCCACTGGCCTGCAGTAAAATTGTTATTCAGTGACTGCATAATGTACCTCTAGCCACATAATCCCAATTTATTTTATGTCAGGTGAATGACTAATTTTTAGGGCCTGTACTCCCTTGGCCTAAAATAAAAATCTTCTAGGCTCCAGCAGGACACATTTTTGAGAATTTTCCTTTAAGATGCATAAAAATGGCCCATGATTAAAATACATATTTTTTGTGGGAATTTTTGTCATTGATCTCCCTCTAGTATGTCACTGTCCATGTTGTGGGACTATTTGTGCACTTTTAGTAAGTATTTTGTGGCTACAAATATGACCTGAATGTTTTTCAGGTTCGCCTACTATTATAGTGAATGGGGCCCGTCACGAACTTGCGGTTCGCAAAAATTTTATCACATTTCCACGATTGCGTTTGCGAATTGTCCCGGCCAATGTTCGTCCATCACTAATAAAAACGATTGTCACAAAATATGGAACTCAATGCAATAATACATTTTTGTGTCATTTGTAATTTTTTTATTTATTTTTTGATAATATCTTTATTGATTTTCTTGCGACATAACAATATAAAAAGGTATCTGATCACAGAGAATGGACACAACAGGTACATTTGTACAATATTACCCATGATGTCGAGGCACGCATATATAGCCCAACAAATATCAAAACCGAGAGCGCCTCAAAATTATCGCCAATTCTCTGTCACCCATAACAAAACAAAACCATCCCCTTCCAACCACCCACCCATCCCCCCCGTTGTACCTGGCCTGGTACGACCGCCTCAAGGGGCGGGGGGCGCATCACGCCCTCTTTTTTGTGTGTGTGTGTGTGTCCCCCAGATCCTTATATGATAAATTATTTCTAAAGAGATGGTAGATCATCAGTTCCAGCCTGGTGATACCTCTATTTTAGTCATTTCTTCGCGGCCATATCCCTGTTTCCATTATTTATTTCTCGCCACGACGTTTCATACATTCAAAATCTGTTACTCTTATCGTTAGTCTTTGCCATTCGTGTATTGTGGGTGGTCTATCCTTCACCCAATGTCTAAGAATTATTACCTTGGCCAATAGGAGTCCCTTCAACCAACGGACCTGCGAACTCTTGGTGGTTTTATTTTTATATTCAGGTGGAAGGAGTCCAAGCACAGCTACTTGAATAGTTAGGGGAGGGGTGTTCCCGATTGATTCCGCTAATTCCCGAAATATAGTATCCCAAAAGGTCTTAATTACTGGGCATCCCCATAGCATGTGCACGTACCCTGCAGCTACAAAAGAGCATTTCAAACAACGGAATTCTTTTCCCTCATTACCATACATTTTAGTTAGAAGACTCGGAGTGACATATAACCTGTGTATTATTTTAAATTGAGTCAAGCGGTGTTGTCTTGAAAGGGAGGCCTTCTTAATATTTTGATATATTTCCTGCCATTGTACAGGGTTGCATTCCCCTATATCCGCCTTCCATTTGTCTACGCTTTAAAATTTAGTGATCGTGCTGAGTTCCTCTATTAATCTCCTATAGATTAGTGCAACCCTAACTTTATTTCCTAATGAACTATAACAAAATGATAGAAATCGCAAAGTGCCAATTATCAAAGATGCTTTTTTAAGCGTGCATGTTGTAGTTGCAAATATCTATAGTGTTCTAATGCAGTGTTTGGTGTCTGTTGAAACATTTCCCCTATTGGTTTAATTTTTCCTTTTGTGCATATGTGTGAAACTAACGTAATGCCTCTTCGAGTCCAATAATCATTTTCGTTAAGGGCCAAAAATTCCGTTAGCGAGGGATTATCCCATAGCGGGGTGAACTCCAAAACATGAGGGGCCTGGAAAAGTTCCTTAATTTTGTTCCAAACCTTCTGTAGCGCTGAGCCAATTGGACTGGAGTAGTCCACGCGCTCCAGGAATCCGGATTCCAATAAACTGAATATATTACATGTGGGCTGTGGGTGTTGTCCTAAAATATGAGATATTAATAGCCCATCCCCCGTGTTGATACACCACTGTAGCTGTGCGCATAGATAATAACTTTGGAAGTGAGGGAGGCCGAGACCACCGTCACTTCCAGCTAATCGTAAATATTGCAACTTAATGCGGACCCTTTTCCTGCCCCATATCAGATCATTAATCAATCAATCGATCAAATTAAAGACACTGTCTTCGATCCAGGCAGGGCAAGAACTAACCGTGTACAATATCCAGGGCAACAGAATCATTTTGATCAACGCGATTCTATTAACCTGAGAGAGCGGAAGTTTCTGCCAAACCCTAATCTTCTCCCTTATTTTATCAACTAGGGGGATGATATTTAGTGTTTTATAATCCCCGATGGTGCTGCTAATTTTTATTCCTAGGTATTCGAAGTGGCCCGTTGGGGCGATAATTCTGACCTTTAGATCATTTTGGGGTGGTGCCCGATTGAGGGGGAAAAGGACAGACTTTGTCCAATTTATCTCATATCCGGCAACACTGCCAAACTCCTCTATTATTTGCATAACACGTGGAACAGTTCTCCACCCATCATTTAGGTAGAGCAACACATCATCTGCGTATAGACAGATCTTGTCGTCCTTTCCCCTCCCACCAAATCCCACAATGCTAGGCTCCGCCCGTATCCGACAAGCGAGAGGTTCCATAAAGACCGCAAAGAGGAGTGGAGAAAGTGGGCATCCCTGTCGTGTCCCCCGCTGTAGGGAAATAGCCGGGGTAATCCCCCCGTTAATATTAATTCTGGCTGTTGGTCCATTGTACAATAATTTAACCCAGCCGACAAATTTTTGGCCAAGGTTCATCTTCTACATCACCCGCCAGAGGATAGACCACTCCACCCGATCGAACGCCTTAGCGGCGTCTAAAGATAGGATGGAGCGGTCCTCCCCCCCCCCCCAATCTGAATATTAAGGATGGTCCTACGTATATTGGTCTGGATCTGTTGCCCGGGAATAAACCCTGTCTGATCTATATGGACTAGGGCAGTTATTACTTTTTTTAGCCTATTAGCGAGGACTTTTGCGATTATTTTATAATCTGCGTTGAGCAAAGATATAGGGCGATAAGCCTCAACTTTATTTCCGTTTTTCCCCTTCAGAATCAGGGTGATGGTTGCCTCCGTCAAAGATGGGGGCAGCTTTCCACAATTACAAGATTCGTTCAGGACCTGCAGTAGCCCGGGCAGTAGGACCCCCGCATGGCTCTTGTAAATGCCATACGGAAGGCCATCCGACCCGGGCACTGAAGAGCCCCGAACCTCCTGCATGACCGCCTGTAGCTCCTCCAGAGATATGGGGGCACATAGGAGGGCCGATTCCGGGTCCGACAGCACCGGGACCTTGACCCCTTCTAGGAAATCGTCTATATTTGTCCCTGTATCGTCCGATCCGGAACGATAGAGACTGTTGAAGCACTTTAAGAATTCTCCCTCAATCTCCACTCCTCTTTCCAATGTGTCATTTGTAATTTTTAATAGTTTAAAATAAACTATGAAAAGTGATTGGAAAGAAATTATTTAAGTACTAAATATGATTTTATAAAACATAAACATTTTGTAAAAATTTTACAAATTAAGTGCAATTATAATTAATTTACTTGTCTTAAAACTGAGGATAAATTTATCAGTGTCCTTTTTGTAATTCCTAAATAATGTAGGAAGGTCACAAGAAAAGGAAAAAGTGAGCAAGCACATTGCTCATTATCATTTTTATTATGTACTTAAGATAGAACCAAAACACTGTTTATGATTACAGCTAGAGATAAGCAATTTTTTGCAAAAAAATTTGCATTGTTCCAAATTAATTTGTCATGAAGCGCATTAAATCAGCTACTGTATATCCCAGCCTGCAGAGAGAGTGTATCTCAGTGTACATTGAAGCGATCTGGTTAAACAGTCATACTGACATACAGGTGGACACCCCAATAACAGTTAAATTACACAACTTATTCACCCCAATTTGAGAATCAAGGCCAAAAAGAATTGCTTATTTGTTAAACAAGGTGGACACCCCAACAATAGTGAAAGTAGACAGTTTATTCACCCCAATTTGAAAATCAAGGCATAATAAAATTGCTTATGTATTAAACAAGGTGGACACCCTAATGACACTAGTATTAGACAGCTTATTTACCCAAATTTGAGAATCAGTGCATAATAGAATTGCTTTTCTATTACACAAGGTGGGCACCCGACTAACAGTTATATTACATAGGTATTCATCCCAATTTGAGAATCAAGGCCTAATGGAATTGCTTATCTATTTACTAAAGTAGACCCCCAATAACAGTAAAAATAGTAAAAATCTGCTGATTTGCTGGCTGCATAGTATTATGGGTCCTATAATGTTCCCGGGCTTCTTACTTTCACTTTGTAACATGTGTAGCCGCCATTTTAGGATAAAAACTATTTGTTACCACAAAGAGCGAGGAATTCTACTTGGAAAGAAGAACACCTTCAAAATGTGATGTCTTATTGTCCAGATTGCATATCTCAATGTTTATTTTCCATAGAGTATGTCATATTAGGGTATTCAGACATTAAAAAAGTTGTCTCCCACTTAGGATCTTATTTTTCTTTGAGACATAGAGATGGAAGTCCCTTACAATTAGGGGTGAGTGAACTGCACTTCGGATTCAAGCTCCAAAGTAAAATTATTCCCCAACTTCATTTTAATGCTGCACGGAGACCTGTCTACACGGAGGCAAAATAACTTTTCCCTTCGATTGTAACTAGCTAATTTCTAAATCACTTCAATTAAAAGGTCTTCCTGCATTCACCTGAAAAAAAAATATATATATAAAACTTTAAAAATCTTTTAAAACAGGAATCGGCTTTGGTACCAGCTGACACCTCGGTGCAGAAGTCAACTTTGGATTGCTGTTTTAAAAAGTTGTAGAATCAAAGACCGAAGACCAAAGTTCTTCACCGAAGTCTCGTGAGACTACAGTCAATTTTAATGCTGTACGGAGATAGGTCTCCGTATAGCATTAAAACAAAGTTGGGGAATGAATTGACTTTGGATCTTGGATCCAAACCGCAATTCACTCACTCCTACTAAAAATTATCGGCTCTCACTCTAGCAAACCTAGACCATCTTTCTATGACCATCGAAGACAATCATTTTTTACTATTAGCAGATAGCAGATTAATGACAGAATAAAGGCCCCATACACATTAGTGTATCGCCATGCAAACTTGCCACCTGTTACCCACAATCTAATGTATAAGGGGAGCTCCCAACTTTCCTTGACAGATCATGTTGGAGATGAGAAGGATCCAGTGAACTGAATCTTTTTTCTTTGTTCTTTTATTCTCCAGGGAGATAAGCCACCTCCAGTGCCTTGTCGCACCTTTCATTGCTCACCTTTGAAAACACATATATACTTGGCTGAGCATGTATGTGTATGAGAGAGTTGGGAGAGATATGGATATAACACACACACTTGGTGAGTCACATATAGTTAATATGTTATGACTGTGACTGTTAACTGTGCTACATCCATAGCTGTCTGCCAAACAAATGTTAATCAGTACAAGTGTGATATATTGTACTGTCTGTACAAAATAAGCAACTTTTACACTACTTTTAAAGGAAACAGTGTAGGTAACTGTAAGATAAAGTAAAGGAGGCAGAAGGGTTATCTTGAAAGACTTGGTAAGCAATTTTCCAGGCTATTTTACATTGACGCTTTAGGATTTTCTCTAAGAAGTAATTGCACTAAAACACAAAATTCTAAGTCTTATTCCTTAGAGGGGTTGTCTCAAGTTGACAATCAGCATAGGAACATAGCCAAGTTTTTTTTTCCCCCTGGACAAAATTATCCACTGATTTAACAGCTTCCTATTGACTTCAATCTGAAAATCTTAACTGTACACACATGCACAATTATTAAGTCTCACTCAAAAACTCTTCTAAACATTTCTAAAAACTATTAAAAATACAGTACCACTAAATTCAAAAAAGTTCACCACCCAAAATAAGCTATTTCCCATGGTATAATTTTTTACAAAGGTCTCAGGAGCTGGACCTGCAACAATGACATTAGGGTGTATACAATATATGATGAGATGCCCCAAATGGTAACAAAATAAGGAAGATGGAAATTTTTTTAATTATATGAGATACATAAGCAGCAAAGCAGTTCCCCTTTAAAATAGGACCAGCACCAAGAAATATACATTGTTTCTTGCAACTGTGTAAGATAGTTACATATGCAAATTATGTTTGTGGATGTTTTGCTTGATCGGCAATCTACGTAAGTCATGTTTATTTGATTTATTTAAAGAAATGCAGTTCATCCTTAGAGATATTAAAGAAAGTATAAAAATCCACATTTAAATGACAAATAATACAAATTACGCACATTTTTCTTCAGCAGACAAGGACCATTATGTTGCTAAATCTAAGAATGAATTACCAACAATAAAAGTGAAAAAGTTGAGCAACTGAAACCAAAATGCTATATCTGAGGCATCTATTTATGTCTGTTAACATTATAAATTGGTAATAAATGCAGCATCTACAATAAAAGAGGTCTCTGCATCATCCATTACCAGCAGTGAACAAAAAGACACACATGTATGAAGCTGGATACTTATACTATGCCTCATTTACTTGATATCATTGTACAGACTCTATCACAGTAGGGGTTGCTTGGGTGCTAGAAAAGAGACAATTGCAAGTAATGGTCAATAGAATCTTTCCTCCGGGGGAATTTTTTTTTTTTACATAAATTATTTAAAAAAAAATAACAATACAAAAAATGACACCAAATAGCAAAAAGAGATAAAATTGAAAAATATGTTGAAACATTTACAAACTCTGCTATTAGGGTTTGGCATTTCATGAAGGCAGGACTATTAATGAAGTCTAGTAAGGGAAGTAATTACAGAAAAATCTCCAGACGAAACTGCAGAGCAGATCAAGTACTGTATCTTTGGTGTTCAGTAAAAACCTGTTATAAGCCTCCCAATATATCCCTGCACTAAGCTTAAGAACACATTTACACATTAATTTTTAAAGTCTTCCAATCTGTGGCTACAACACTGCACTATTTTTAATTTTCCCATGTGGTCCATATATCAGCATGCAAGAGGGGAAAACAAAGAACAGGAGGCAGCGCCTCATGTGTGCTGCTGTCTGGTATTAGGTAATGACATCAAAATAGTTGTGCTTACCCTCTATAGTTGTAAGGAGTCACAATGGCTATGTCTCACTTTGCAGGTATTTCCTGACTAGCATATGGGATGCCTGCGCTGCTGCCTGGGTTCCTACCTGTGCCGAAGATGCGGTCATTGGGATGAAGAAATTAGTGAGAGAATAGAAGAACGATTGGAACCTCTATATTGGCGCTGTCAGCAGGGATGCAGTACCAGGTAAGTATTGGTAAAAAACAGATTTATTTCAGGTCTGATTTCAGGACCTGAAATGAATTATAATCTGCTTTTTTTACCAACACATATATCAGCATAGGACAGAGACTTGACAACTGCTTGAGACCATTGTTTTCAATGGTCTCCAGTTCCAAATTCCAGGAGATGTGGTCCAAGATATTTTACATACTCTGAATACCACTGTTGTTTTCAAAGGGTCTGTGTGCTGACCATGATCAGTCTGTTTCACACATGGATGCACACGGACCAATATATGGTAATACGAATAAGCCTTTGCATAGTATCAGTTTCACCTTATTTATTAACTTGAACTTTTCATGTTTTAGTTATTTTTCTAGTCAAGCATAGATGATGATTTCAGTACAGTATGGCAACCAATTTTAAAGGGACTTTTAAAAATAGCCTATTTCCATGGGCTGTATCTAGTATTGTATTTGAACCATTTCACTTAAATGGAGCGGAGTTCAATTCCTAAAGCAACACCTGAATATAAATGGCACTGTTACTAGGAAATACAGATGTGTTCTACATTATCTTTTAGTCTGAGTCAAGATACCCTGAGATGAGAAGCACGTTAACCCTATTGTTAGATCACCGGTGATACTGATTTGAACCATTTTTTAACAGGAACTAACTATTGTATACTTAAAAAAAAAACAGCTATTTAGAGATGCCATCAAAATATAGACCCCTTTAAAATGTGTTTAGACAATTTTTTTGTAATTTTGATTTCAGAGAATATCTGTAATTTTAGCTTATGGCCAGAGTATAACTTAAATAAAACAAAACAAACAAACAAACATATTATACTGTACTTATGAAGGTCTTTAAAGTTTGGATGGCTGCAGTTGCCATATATAACATAATGATTGCTGTGTGAAGAGTGGAATAATATTAGGAGACCTATAACAAGGTCTGTCCTCCCTGCCATTTTTTTTTTTATCCCAAAGGCAGCATGTTTTGGTAGAGTTGATGGCTGGAGCACTGAGCAGTGCTACAGTAACCAGCTCTATACACAGCACAATGCTACACAGCATTGTGTAGCCCCAGTGCACAACAACTAATTGAGCAGTAGTCATTAATTCTATTTATCCCAAAATCGTGCCACAATAAAGTTTGGATCTTTTTCTTTTTAAATACCGGTATATAAATAAAACCTAAAACACCTTTTATTTACTCATATGTTTTGTTTGTGTTAGATAAACAATGTTATCTTTTCCCAATATAATTTAAACAGTAGTTGATACATCCTCACATGCAAATACTGTAATCAGTGGCATGATTAATAACATAATCATCAGAATCTCTATACCAACGTAGCAAAAAATATTCGACTAAAACCGTAACATTGTAACAAATAGCTGAAACAAAATAATTCTTCTATAGTAATTATACTGTAGCACTGTAATTCTAAATCATTAATGCACAAAATCATATATTTAAATTAAGAATATTGTTTCCAAAACAGTAATCACATTTTACAACCTACTATAAAGACAATCCACTTTTTCTGAGGTGGAACATCAAAGTTTTAATCCTTCATATGAGAGATTTCATCTTTTTGGACCATAGAGATTTATAATGGCCCCATAAGACAATGCCACCTGTCCCAACATAATGACCTATTCTGTAATAGTAGTTTAAGGGTACTGATTTTACTTGTAGCGATCCAGATGCTTTTGAGTCTTTAGTGCAATGCTCCCTAGGGAAAATATGCAATTTTTTTGAATAGTTTTCTTTCATAATATATGGAGTACTGATGTTTTTGCTTTTTTTAGGCATGAAAAATACAAGCATTCCCCAGGTCTGATTAAGAAAGAGGGTTTAGTTAAAATTTTTCTGTCTGCTGTGCAACCAATGCCTCCATCCTCACTCTTGCACTAAGGTCCTGACCAGATATGTGCACTTCTATTGGTGTTTGGCTACATTTTCTACTATGCAGCTGAACAGAGAAAGAAACACACTCATCTGGTCAGGACCCAAGTGAAAGAGCTCACAGCCTGTTCAAGTGCAGTGGGGATAGCAGTATAGGTTGAACAGCAGACAGGTAAGTATTAACTAAACCACCTTTCTTCAACGGTGCAAGCAATCCTTGTAAATTTCATAATGCCCAGAGAACCTCTTTAAGAAACATGTATTAATGTTTTTGTTTTTTTAAAAGACTAAAGTGGTTTTCTCATTAAGTCAACCCATTCTCTAAATATAAGGAACATAGCAATCAGTCAGACACAGCATTTCCAGCTCCTGAAACTCCAACATTTACTTGTTATCACTGAGGAGAATTTAGCTTGGCTATACATTATACAGCAGTGGTTGATATAGGGGAAATATGACATTATTTTCCAGTCATTTTATTGAATTGGTCTACATGGATTGGTTATTTTTTAATGTGGCAACCTTCTTTTGCTCTCTCTGTGATGTCCATAAGTGAAAACAAATCAGCCTTTTACAAATTTAAGATTATATTTTGGTTTTATTGGCCTAGTTGCACCCCAATCTGCAACTTCTCCCTGCTCATGGCAGATCTAAACTAGGGGACGGACCGACAGGCCCTTCTCATTTTCTATCCCTGTTTTATGTTTACAAAATGGTCTAAATGTAAGCAAGCTTGGAAGCTGTATTACATTTAGAACTGGTATAGGATCCGCCAAAGTTATGAAGAGGCCTGCGCCTCTTTATAACTTTGACGGAACCACCGCCAGCTTAGGGTTTTATTAAGACTGGCATCTAAAACGCTGGTCTTAATAAATGTGTCCCTTCATGTTTTGCTGTGGTAAAAGTGTAAAGTGAGTGGACAAATGGCACCATTGTGAACAAGCGACACAGAAACTGCAGAGCACCACATGTCATGATAAATCAGGGTGCTACCAGATACAGGTCTAAAATAACAATTCAGGAAACCCTACTGTGTATGAGGCTCCGAAGCAGACAAATGGTCACTGCACCTCTGCTAATGAAGTTGCATCTGCAAAAAAAGGTCTCAATTTTCATTGCAGTATCAAAATTTGACCTCTGCTGATTCGCAAAAATGTGCCTTCTCCGATGAGTCACATTTTCTGCTTTATCCAATGGATGGAAGTTGGTGTGTCAAGTGAGACACATCAGAGAAGAAACACTTTGCAAACATTGCTGGAATAACAAAAGCTGGTGGCAGACTGCATTATGGTCTGAGAAATGTATTTGTGACATTTTCTGGGCCCACTCATCCATGTGAAAGGCACTATCAACTGATTTGAGTATGAATACATTCTCGAAGATTCCTTACACCCACACAAGCTGATTGTCTTCCTTTGGGCAGATGGGATCTCCAGCAAGACAATGTGATATGTCACGTGGATAGAAATGTCCAACATTGGATGGAAGAGCATGTCGCACACTTTCAAGTACTAACCTGGCCCCATAATTCCACAGACTTGAACCCAATTAAGTATCTATGGGAGCACCTCAATCGTCATGTTCGCTCTATGGATCCTCCCCCATGCACCCTCCAGCAGCTGTGTGATGCAATGCAATCAGCATGTCTCCAAATACCTGTGACAACTTATCAGGACCTTATTGAGTCACTCAATAAAGACACTAGCTGCTGTTCATGCTGCACATGACGGTTACTCTGGATATTAGCTGGCAGTCATAATGTAACTCAACTGTGTATAAAGAGCTGCTCCTCACAAATTTATTTGGAGAAAATTCTGATTACTAAGAAAGCATGATATGAGAAATTATATGGGCTGTCCCTTTTCTGTTGTGGGCAAACTGCTATTATAGCTTTAAAGAGGACCTTTCATGCGATTTTATTAAGGGAGATATATACCTGATGCTGCCACACTGCTTGATTTTTTAAAATATGCCTCCTATGCCCCGTTGTGCCCCTCCGGATTTCTTCCGCTCAGTATGCTACTATTGAGCATTGGAGCAAAGAGGACATAGAAGACTGAGTCTTTCTCTGTGGGTGTCTCCTTCTCCCCTGACTGTAGCGCTGTCCAATCGCAGCACAGAGCATCACAGCCAGGGAGAAAAAAGCTCCCTGGCTGTGACGCTCTGCGCTGAGATTGGACAGCGCTACAGCCAGGGAAGAAGGAGACGCCCACGGAAAAAAACTTAGTCTGCTCCTCATTGCTCCGGTGCTCAGTATTAGCATGCTAAGCAGGAGAAATCAGGCGGGGCATAGGAGGCATATTTTAAAAAATCAAGCAAGGTAGCAGTATCAGCAGGTGGTACCCCGAAAGTACAGAGATATATCTCCCTTAATAACATCGCATGAAAGGTCCTCTAGTGCTTTGTTAGAGCTGTAGTGCACCATTTCCATTCAAACCAATCTACCTCAGCTATTCATTCTGAGCCTATACAACAGGTGAAACTCGAAAAATTAGAATATCGTGCAAAGTTCATTTATTTCATTAATGCAACTTAAAAGGTGAAACTAACATATGTGATAGACTCATTACATGCAAAGCGAGATATTTCAAGCCTTTGTTATAGTTTGGATGATTATGGCTTACAGCTTATGAAACCCCAAAGTCACAATTTTGAGGTACCCTTTGCTCAGGGGATATGGATTAATTAGGTGACTAGAGTGTGACACTTTCGGCCTAGAATATTGAACCTTTTCACAAAATTCTAATTTTAAGCTGCATTAATCCAATTCCTTTTAAATTGCATTACTGAAATAAATGGACTTTTGCACAATATTCAATTTTTTTGAGTTTCACCTCTACATCAGAACTTTATGTAAAGAAAAGACAGAAACTTTGGGTTTGTGCTCAAACCCTAGGGGGAACCTTTTGCAAAACAGATAACTGCTGATGATGAGAGACAATTTATAGCAGGTAATATAAATGTACCCTTTCTTATACTTGTTCATTATCTTTATTCAAATCATTGAGAAAAGGAGATAATATTACTAATATAGAATGTAGTCTCCCAAACTGTGATATATATACCCCATGGCGTACATGTCATGTCTTTGGAGGTATTCCCATTGTGTCCTTACAGTGCTTTTAATAGACAGCACAACCAGCACTGGTTTAGTTCTCCTTCAGCTGAGGATTGTAATTACTGTAGATAATGATCAGTTGCATGCCATATCTAGGTATATCACCACTTATGATGGCAAACAATGGGAGGAGAACCAGATCAGCTCAACTTGAGAAAAGAGTGAATATAACATACATTTTTATTTTATGTCATTTTAAGGGCTTCTCAGAGATTTTTAATTATCTTGGACAACCCTTTTAACAAGTATGGGTTATGTGGCTTAGGAATGTCTCAGAATACTTATATACTGTAGGTTTGTAAAGAATAATATGTGGAATATATGGAAAAATCACAGCATAATACAGTACCAGCAACGTGTATGAGATTTAACAAATCTCATGTACAATTTTCAGATTTAATTGATTTAAATGAAAGGTTTGATCTGAGTCATAATCGCATTAAGGGCCGTATTTTCTTTACGTGTCCCTTCCGTTTTTTTGGCGGACGGTATATGGAAACATTCATTTCAATGTGTCCGCAAAAAAACCAGAAGTTACTTGGTGTGAATTATATTTACGTATGTCCGTATTATTAATAGAACATATCCTATTATTGTCCGCATTACGAACAAGAATAGTTTTGTTCTATCAGGGGCCAACTGTTCCGTTCCGTAAAATACAGAATGCACACGGACGTCATCCGTATTTTTTATTAATCCATTTTTGCGGACCGCAAAATACATATGGTCGTGTGCATGAGGCCTTAATCTGCAGAAAAAAATGCTATTATGTATAATGGTTTTTGATGCAGTTTGGGTGCAGAAATGCATAGAAATCTACATTGAAATTTGTGCAGATTATCTGCACATTGACCCATGTGCAAGCACTCTTAAAAACAAATTAGGCTACATGCACATGACAGTGAAAAATGGCCGTGTGACGGCCGTCTAAGTAACGGCCGTAACACGGCCATTTTTAGCACCAGTCAAAGTCTATTAGGCTATTCACATGACCATTTTTTTAACGGCCATTGAATAGCGTCCATCCAAAAATAGGACATGTCCTATTTTTGGCCGTTTTCATGGCCGGACAGAACCCATTAAAAATCAATGGCACCGTTTTTAATGGCTGATTGACAGGTGTGCACCGTTTAACGGCCGTTAAAAACGGGTACACAGGCCATTTAGGGGTTAAAAAAAACTCACCTCATCCACTTGCTCGCGGAGCGGCAGTCTCTTCTATCTTCATTGAGCAGGACCTGCAGAAGGATCTGCGATCTGCGTGGTGATGTAACCACGTGGGGGCGCGCAGTGACGTCATTGCACACCTTCAGCAGGTCCCGTTCTGTGAAGATAGAAGAGACTGATGCAGCGCGAGCAAGTGGATAAGGTGAGGATTTTTTTTATTATTTTTGGCTGTGAGACTCTATGGGGGCATTATATAAACCATGGGGGACATTATAAAGCTGGGTGCCCTAAAAAAAAAAACACACACACTATGGGGGACATTATTTAAGATGGGGCCCTACATTGGGGGCATTATTAAAGCTTAAAAGGGGAGGTTAAAAAGATTATATAAACCGTGGGGGATATTTATTTAGCTGGGGGCCAACATGGGGTCATTATGAAAGCTGGGGACACTATAAAAAGTTTAGATACACTGTGGGGGACATTTATTTAGCTGGGGACCTACATGGGGGCATTATTAATGCTGGGGGCACTATAAAAATAAATTATATACACTGTGGGGGACATTTATTTAGCTGGGGGCCTACATGGGGGAATTATGAAAGCTGGGGACACTATACAAAAATTATATACACTGTGGTCAACATTTATTTAGCTGGGGACCTACATGGGGGCATTATCAAAGCTGGGGTCACTATAAAAAATATTATATACACTGTGGGGGACATTTATTTAGCTTGGGGCCTACATGGGGGCATTATTAAAGCTGGGGTCACTATAAAAAATATTATATACACTGTGGGGGACATTTATTTAGCTGGGGGCCTACATGGGGGCATTATTAAAGCTGGGGGCACTATAAAAAAATTATATACACCGTGGGGGACATTATTTTAGCTGGGGGCCTACTATCCTGTGGATGTTCTCAGAAGGGTCGGTCTAGTAATAACTGCCAATCAAATTCATCCATTTTTCATGTCCGTTAAAAACTGATGCAAAACGGATTCAAAACGGACATTAAAAACGGACACACGGGCAGAAAATTGAGAAGTATATAGTGGGCTCAGCATGCATGTTGGTACTTGCATCCCTGGATCCGATGAACGGCACCGGATGGGGTTAAAAGCAGATTGTGCCTGGCGTTCATGCTGTACCTGCGCTCCGTGGACTTTGTGTGGCTGTCATGGCCCATAAACAGGTAGGAACTAGTGTTAGGGACCACTCATAGAGGCGACCTTGACGTGGTGAGTGGCTTGTTACGCTTTTGCCAAAATGTACACCAATGCCTCATACAACATCCAGCATGGAGGCAGGGCGGAGTGCTGGTTGCAGAGTGCTATTGCATTTGTGTTCTTTTCTTTAAATATTGATTAAGGCCTATGATATACCTGCTTCCAAAAATACTGATTGAGGCCTGTGATATACCTGCTTCCACAAAATACAGATTAAGGGGTACGATATACCTGCTTCCACAAGATACTGATTGAGGGCTGAGATATACCCGCTTCCACAAAATACTGATTAAGGGGTTCAATATACCTGTTTCCACCAAATATTGATTGAGGCATGCAATATACCTGCTTCCACAAATATTGCTCTTCTCTAGGGACTTAGGCACAGGGTAATTTTGAAAATGACAGGCAGACCGTTCCAAAGGGTCAGGGGTCAGGCAGGTGCACCAGGCCGAAGCCTTAGTGGGAAGTTAAAGAAGGCGCGTGCGATTACTTCAAAGGACACACCAGAGATGGTTGAGTGGCTCATTCACTTCCGCTTCTGCACCATCCTCATCCTCTGTATCTGCGCCCTCCTCACTCTCTGCTGTGTGCACCCCCAAAGATATCGTCACCACCATAACCGCTCCACTCGATTCAGAGGTGTTATTTTCCCATCTATTCCCAGACCTTAACGATGTGCAGCCATTCTTGACATCGAATCAGGAATAGGAGGTAGCAACGGCCACCACCCAGCGGTCTGACGACAGTACCCAGATCAGTCCAAGGAGGGATGTCCCCGCTATTGCTGCCTACTCCAAGATCACAAATGTCAGTGGTGGTGATGATGATGACGTGTCGATGGACGTCACGTAGGTGCCCACAAGAGAGGAAGAGGAGGAGAGTTCAGAGGGAGAGACAAAGCAGCAGAGAGGGAGGAGAAGGAGGAAAAGCAGGCAGAGCTCGCAGGCCAGAGGAGGCAAAAAGCAGACTGCAAATGTATTTGGAACGAGCCATCCACCATGCACGGTCAATTCTGGCACTGCCAGGACGCCGTCACATGGCTCCGCAGTGTCAGCTTTTTTAACGTGTTAGCTGCTGACAATAGTATTGCAATCTGCAGCCTGTGCTGACAATGCATAAGTCGCTTTAAGCCGAACACTCAACTAGGGACGACCGCCTTAAGAAGTTACCTGGCCTCCCATCACCAAGCCGAGTGGGAGCAACGCTGTCAGAACCCAGAAAGCCACACTCCCAGCCTGCCTCTTCTTCTTTTCCTCTTTCCTCCCATTTGTCCTCCACTCCATCTTCCACAGTGCCATCGTCGCATTCATCTGGCAGAAGGCAGGCTTCCGTGGCCCAAATGTTCGAGCATAAAAAGTTGATGACGCCGGATGACCCTGTGTCCCAACTTCTGACCGCTGGTTTATCGGAACTGCTAGCCCGCCAGCTACTGCCATATAAACTGGTGGACTCGGAGGCCTTTAGAAAATTTGTGGCCATTGGCACACCGCAATGGAAGATCCCCAGAAGGAAATATTTCCCCCAGAAGGGCATCCTAGCGTTATATATGGTCACGTTCAGAGGCAAATGAATATATCTCTGGCACACAGTGTTGGTGCCAAGATATATCTGACCACAGACACGTGGTCTAGCAAACACGGACAGGGAAGGTACATAGCTTTTACTGCGCGATAAGTGAACCTTCTGACGGCCGTCAAGCATGTAACCCATGGCTCCCGTGTGGATTTGGTGTTACCGCCACGGATTGCATGCAGGCCTGCCTCTTCTTCTCCTCCTCCTACTCCATCCTCCGTCTGCTCCTCGGCTGACTCCTTCTTTTCCACTGCTACCGCCTCTTTCGCTGCGCCCCCCAAGCTCCCCAGAACCTATTCGACATGCCCGGTGAGACGTTGCCATGCTGTGCTGCAGCTGTTGTGCCTGGAAGCCAAGAGCCACACTTCTGCTTTTAGCTCTGCGGTCACAGGCCGATTAGTGGCTAACCCTGCTCAATTTGACAGTTGGTAAAGTGGTGTGCGACAATGGTGCCAATCTGCTGAGCGCGCTGAAACAGGGCAAAAGGACACACGTGCTGTGCATGGCAGACATTCTGAACTTAATCATGCAGCAATTCGTTGCCAAATATCCAGGGCGTCTTGTGGCAGGCCAGAAAAATCTCATTCATCATCAAGGTACTTTACATGATATTTGCTCCTTAGAATTGTCCTCCGCCCTGACAGAATACTTCCAGATCAATGAGGAGTCTCTTTCTGACACAAAGCCTTTATGAGAGGCATATTTATAAGGCTGGGGTGCAGAACCAAAAAAGAGAGAAATAAGAGAATAGATGATATATTGAAGGAAATAAGAGCTCTGGAATCCCTAAGCCCCATTTCTCAGACACATTTGGAAAGATTGAAAACCCTCAGACTTCAACTTAGGGAATGTTTACTGCACAAACATGAACTCCAAATGCCGTTAAAGCCAACGTCTACTCCCAGGACAACAAAGCGGGGCAGTTATTAGCACAATGCTTGAAACACCATGCAGCTAAGGCGAAAATTCCACATCTTACTGACCCACGCTCTGGCTTCAGAAATATGTCCCCACAAGACATAGCCAATTCCTTTGGTGAATTCTATGTTTCATTATACAATTTGGCACCCTAAAATAAAAATAACCCCCCCCCCTTTCTTCACAAGCCAATATCTCTGAATCCCAAATGCAAGACATCAATGCCCCTTTCAGAGTACGTAAAATTTAATACATCATTAAATCTCTCCCCTGTCATAAGGCCCCTGGCACAGATGGCCTATCTAACATTATAAAGCTTTTCTTCCCGAAATACAGACTTTTCACTCTGCGATGACTACTAGAGATTTCCCACGGGAGATGTTAGAAGCAACTATTGTTACAATTCCCAAACTGGATAAGCCCACGGATGACCCTAAAAATTACCATCCGATCTCCTTTTTAAACACTGACATTAAAATATTTGCCAAATCCTTAGCAAACAGACTAGCCTCATTGATCCCCCTATTAGTTAGCAAAGACCAGGTAAGTAAGGGTCGACAAATACAGAAAAACTCTAGAAGGGTCCTTAACATACTAGCCCACCTCCAAAGAACGAGAGATCCAGATGTGTTCGTTACTATACATGCAGAGAAGGCGTTTGACCGCATTATGCTAGTTTCACACTAGCGTCAGGGTGTCTGGCATGCTGTTCCGGTGGGTGAACAGCCTGTCGGATCTGTCCTGCCGCTAGTTCACGTGTGCACCCGGACTGCCACTCCGTCCCCATTGACTATGATGGGGGCGGGGGCGGAGTTCTGGCGGCAGCATGGCAGTGCACAGCGAGAGGCAGCCGGACTAAAAGTACTGCATGCAGTACTTTTAGTCCGGCTGCCTTTCGCCGTGCACTGCCGTGCTGCTGCCGGAACTCAGCCCCATTATAGTAAATGGAGACGGAGCAGCAGTCTGCGGGCACAGGTGAACTAGCGGCAGGACAGATCCGACAGGCTGTTCACCCACCGGAACAGCCTGCCGGACTCCCCTGACGCTAATGTGAAAGTACCCTTAAATGGTTGTTTCGCCTTTTCTGTCCTTTCCCAAATGGGTTTCTCAGGGCCCATCCTATCTTCAATCAGAGCCCTATACTCCAGCCCATCCGCAAGAGTATGGGTTAATGGAGACTTATCAGAACCCGTCCTGATAACAAATGCAACCCGACAGGGCTGCCCCTTTTCACCCCTAATGCTAATTTTATCTATAGAGCCCCTTGCCTAGGCCATTAGAATTAATGATGGAATACAAGGTGTTAATATTGGTGATCGTACACATTCCAATAAGTATTTATACTGATGAAAGGAAGGAAGAGACGCTGAACTTTACGTCGAGCGTATGGACCATAGAGGGCACACTAACACAACCGGTCATAGGCAATGTTCCAGTAGTTTTCAGTTTATTTGAAAGACAGTGTGTTTCGGGGTACTAGAGACCCCTTTATCAAGTCTAAAATGAGGGTTGATACACATACGTAGAATAAACACAAGATGTGTTCTTATCTATAAAAATATGTAACAAATATATAGTGATAGGTATAAAGATATAAAAATATGTAAAATATATATATTTTAATATATTTTATATATATTTATATCTTTATACCTATCAGTATATATTTGTTACATATTTTTATAGATAAGCACACATCTTGAGTTTATTCTACACATGTGTCTTTTTATAAACCCTCATTTTAGACTTGATAAAGGGGTCTCTAGTACCCCGAAACGCGTTGTCTTTCGAATAAACTGAAAACTGCTGAAACTGAAACATTGCCTACGACCGGTTGTGTTAGTGCGCCCTCTATGGTTCCTTCCTACCGTTACCCTAAGTGGCAGGGTGGCCCCTGCCCAAGGCGATCGGACGAATCTAGGCTGCACCAACCGTTATTTTTCTTTACTTGGCCTTCATTGCGGTTGCACCCACTTGATGCAACCGCAATAGGTGAGCAAACCATTTCTTTTAGTAGAAATTTAATTTGCTGAACATACTTACATTATGAGCTCCTTTCTCTATCCTATTGGCCACTATTTGCTTATATTGATGATGTGATTTTTACACTCAGTGACCCAGAGAACTCTATGTACCGCTTTAGACATCATCTCAAACTTCTGTCAATTGTCCTATTACAAGCTAAACACTACAAAATCCCAGGCTTTGCCTATCAACCTAAACTCCCAAAGAGTTGAGATCCTAACGGATAATCTTGACTTAGATTGGCAACCCTTGCAAGTTATATACTTATGTATGAACTTGACATCATCGGTCGCTCTCTTGTATAAGGCAAATTACCTACCCCACCTGGAATTCTTGGAAAAGGAGCTTGACAATTTAACCAAATTCAAGATATCGTGGTTAGGGTGGTTGGCCTCCTTTCAAATGTTCACCCTCCCCAAGCTCCTTTATTTATTCAGAATACTGCCCATCATTCTTCCCAAATCCTTTTTCGACAATTCTAACAAGCTGTTGAACTCCTTTTTATGGAGGAAAGGGAAACCACTTATAGTGACTAAATTGCTCCAGATTAGAAGACATATGGGAGGGGGGCTTGGTCTTCTAAATATACAGTACAGACCAAAAGTTTGGACACACCTTCTCATTCAAAGAGTTTTCTTTATTTTCATGACTATGAAGGCATCAAAACTATGAATTAACACATGTGGAATTATATACATAATAAACAAGTGTGAAACAACTGAATATGTCATATTCTAGGTTCTTCAAAGTAGCCACCTTTTGCTTTGATTTCTACATTGCACACTCTTGGCATTCTCTTGATGAGCTTCAAGAGGTGGTCCCCTGAAATGGTCTTCCAACAGTCTTGAAGGAGTTCCCAGAGATGCTTAGCACTTGCTGGCCCTTTTGCCTTCACTCTGCGGTCCAGCTCACCCCAAACCATCTCGTTTGGGTTCAGGTCCGGTGACTGTGGAGGCCAGGTCATCTGGCGCAGCACCCCATCACTCTCATTCATGGTCGAATAGCCCTTACTTTCAAAGTTTTCCCAATTTTTCGGCTGACTGACTGACCTTCATTTCTTAAAGTAATGATGGCCACTCGTTTTTCTTTACTTAGCTGCTTTTTTATTGCCATAATACAAATTCTAACAGTCTATTCAGTAGGACTATCAGCTGTGTATCCACCTGACTTCTCCTCAACGCCACTGATGGTCCCAACCCCATTTATAAGGCAAGAAATCCCACTTATTAAACCTGACAGGGCACACTTGTGAAGTGAAAACCATTTCAGGGGACTACCTCTTGAAGCTCATCAAGAGAATGCCAAGAGTGTGCAAAGTAGTAATCAAAGCAAAAGGTGGCTACTTTGAAGAACCTAGAATATGACATATTTTCAGTTGTTTCACACTTGTTTGTTATGTATATAATTCCACATGTGTTAATTCATAGTTTTGATGCCTTCAGTGTGAATCTACAATTTTCATAGTCATGAAAATAAAGAAAACTCTTTGAATGAGTAGGTGTGTCCAAACTTTTGGTCTGTACTGTATATGACTATTATCTGGTGACTCAAGTCACCCAATCGGAAAGTAGGTGGAGACGAGATCTCACCATGCATTGGGTGCACATAGACTCCACTGCAGCAATTTCCAATGACGTTAGAGCCCTTTTGTTGGCCTCTTTAGCTGCTTTGTTTAGATGCCCTGATTTGCCTTATTTTGTAACAACTGCCATTACCAACTGGTCTCATTTCCATGGGTTATGTTCACATACAGTTTATCCAAAAGCGGATATTGCTCCTTTGACCACTTTGGATTACCTCACACCTCTGTGTAGGAAAATGGAAGGAATATGGAGTAGACTTAGTACACAAATCGTTTCAAGGGAAGGAACTAAACTCCTTTGAATACCTTCATGATGCCTTCCACATCCCAAACTCAGACTTTTATAAATATCTGAGGGTCAGGGATCCTCTTTCCACCGTCCCCCTAAAGATCAGAGCTAATAAACAGATATTTGAACTGTGGTCCAAACCTACCATTTCTCCGACTCCTTTAAGCCCAGTGTACATCATGGTAAACAACAAAAACACATTTATCAAATCTATTCCCTTCCTCACTTCACTATTCCCTTCCTCACTCACTTCCTTAATGCCTAAACATTAGCTTTAATTGACGTTCCGATCCCCAGCCCCATCTGTACTACCGTACTTACTAAATGTCCTGTAGCAGGCAGGGCGGGCGGCCGGCCGGAACTCACTGATGTCACGTGACGTGCCTGCGCCGCCTACTTTATGAATGAAGTAGGCGGCGCAAGCACGTGATGTCAGTGAGTTACGGCCGGCCGCCCGCCCTGCTCTGCCTGCTACAGGACATTTAGTAAGTATGGTAGTACAGATGGGGCTGTGGATCGGAACGTCAATTAAAGCTATTATTATAAAATGTTTAAGCAATAAGGAAGTGAGTGAGTGGTGGGGCCAGAGTACAGTGACTGCACCGCCCCGCCGCATTTGCATGACACCGGCCCCTCCTTCTTCCCCTGTCCAGCTAATATATCGCAGTCTGCGAAGCTGCAGCATCGCAGACTGCAATGTAAAATGGCAGCATTTGCCCCATAAGACGCAGGGGAAAAAAAAGTGCGTCTTATGGGGTGAAAAATACGGTACTTGCTGCGCTTATGAGGAACAGTTATGTTGTTGTCTCCTTATGTATGCTATTGTTTCTCTTGTTTCGCTTTTATTATATGCGATTACCTATACTATTTTATTACATCTACCGTATGTCTGTACACTACTTAATGTATAAAAACGAATAAAAAAAATTATTGATTTAAAAAAAAAATATGGCAAGTAACTTTTCCAACATTAAGTTCAATATAAGTTTATAGAGGTCATTTATAAAATCTACAAAGCCAGTTTTGTGGTGTATGAAAGTTGCAAGTGATGCCAGCGTGTGACATTTGTTGAGGCATACTACTTTTCAAAGCGGACTGAAAACTGTCAGGATTTCAGATTATAACACCTTTAGATCTAATTTATGATATGCAACTTTTTCAAAAGTGGCAAAAAAGTTGCATCTCCACACCAGTCAACCCCCTGGTGTACTTTTACAGACATAGGCGTATACTATATTACACTTGAGCCAAATATTTTATTACTGTGTGCTATTTCATAAATTTGCCTTAACTTCACAAATCAAAAGCAGACTTAAAGGGAATGTCTCATCAGAAAATGACCTGTTGTTTAAATCGCTTTTTTATGTTTAACATATTTTTAAATAATTTTTTATGTTATTTGAAATTTTTCATGTAATTTTTTATATTTAAACTAAAAGAAAAAATCCCGCAGTTTTCCCACTGGTCACTATGTCTAATAATTGGTACCACTTCTTGATTTGTACATATCACTTTACTCCAGTTAAAGGGAACCTGTCATCAACTATATGCTGACCTCACAGCGGTGTGCCACTCATGAGCTAAAAGTAAGTGGTTGCTGAGAACCGGCATCATAATCATTGCAGCACAGGAATTGAAAAGAGTCAAATCTACTTGAGAAGAGTTATGGTTATTAAAAATATCCTGCTCTCCCCTCCCATCTACTGATGATTGGCAGTTCTCTCTTAGAGGGAAAGGGAGAAAACTAGGTAGAAAGCAGTCAATCATCAGAAGATGGGTAGGGAAAGCAGGAATTTATGAATACCCATGACTCTTCTCAGGTGGCTGTGACTCTTTTCCAGGCTCAGTCTGCAATTATTGTGATGCTGGCTCTCGGCAACCGCTTACTTTTAACTTTTAAATGACAGACTGCTGAAATCAACTCATCAGCCTATAATAAATTGTATTACCTCTGTGTATAGATTAAACATAATCCTACATTTACAATAGGTGATTGTCACATCTTATCTGTTCTTTCCTTGTACAATGACCTTTGCACAGGTCACAGGGCATGCCTAGAAAACTCTCTAATAGAAGTCAATGGGGTCCCCTCCAGACCATTGTGTCTATGGCCAATGGGGCTGCTATAAAGCAATTTGTTTATGTTTTGAAATGCTTTTGAAATGCTGTTAAGAGGTCAGGCAAGATGGCCGTCCCCACAATTATGTTCAGAAAATAAATTCTATCAGACAACGAAAACAGATTAGAAAAAAAGGATGTGTATCTAGTTTTAACTGGCAGATAAAATTTTGGGTGACACATTTCCTTTAAAACTGACACCAAACCACCGCAAATGATAAATTCCCCCATAGTTCATAGACCTAGAGAAGCTATAATATTATATACTCATATGAATCCCTCCTCCTCCATCATGCACAGCTGAGAGGGTCTTGACATTTTGAACCTTAGAAAATGGATGTTGACTCACATTTGGTGAGATCCAGTGTGTGCCTCATGCACAGTCTCCACGAACTATTGCGAGATATAGCATTGATGGACAACCATAAACCACAGATAAAAATAACAGTTTGTGTGAACAATCTATGGCAATAATCTCGGTAAGAGCGCTGCAGAGCTTGTTAGAAGTAGGTCAGTTTTTCCAATACACACACAAGCAAAAATAAAACTTGCTTCTCTCTTCCAAAACAGCAGTCAGAAATGTTCACAAAGGATCACAGTTTTTAGTTGGTAGTAAGCTTGTATTGTTTTCTTGCTGCTGTCAGTCAGATCATGATGTTACCAATGGTAATGGCTGAACACCATTCATTCATATCTATTGCAGTCCTGTAAAGAAAGCCAGAGACACATCCACATCCCTATTATTTTTCATTTCCAGTTGAACTAGATGGAAGAGGTCAAACAGAATCAATCTATATAGTGGCTAGTGTACTTTATTTTTCTTTATTTGTTATGTAGTAAAATCTAATTACAACATACATCACCATACTCTTAGCCGAAGTAAGATGCTAGCTCAAAATCCACGTTTAACCCTTGTGATGGGGGGATGCAAAGTCTCTAGGGTGTAGGTCCAGAAAGCCTCTCTTTGGTTTATTAATGTTTCTGGATCTTCACCTCACCATTTCCCAAAAAACAGATCTATCCCCAGGAGTTGAAGTATTATTGCTGAACATCCATGGAATAGTTTTTTTTTTTTTTTTTTTATGTGCTGAAACACTATTGGTCTCTAGGCCTATAAAGATATTGTAAAGATGTTCTCCAATATAGATTTTTAGCGTCCACAAAGTTCTACCAACATGTTGCATGCCACAAGGGCATTCCAACAAATGTATGCTCACACCTACTTTTCCCCTTCACCTTGAATTACTTAATTTGTTGCTGTTTTAAACCCTTATCTTAATTTTTTATTTTTAATTTTTTATATATATTCTTTATTACGTATTTTCTTACATCGTACAAAACATTATACACATTTGACATTACAACAAGTACATGTTTACCCCCCTCCCAATTTCCCTTTATTTGCTGCAAAAAAAAATAAAAAAATATATATATATATATACAGTATATATATAATAATTCCTCCGCGCATTCTCTCACTCCCCATTTCCCGGGGTCCCAGCCCCCAGAAGAAATAGTACCCAAAGAAGGAAAGAACAGAACATAGCCAAGAGAAGCTTACAACAACCATACCTTCCATAGTTTTACAAATCTATTTTTCTTTTGGATATTTACCAAATGGAATTCTTTCTGGTCAATACGCTTTTTGTGTGTCTCTCCCATTCTTTAATCGAGGGGGTAGTCTTACTTCCCCTATGTCCCATAATACATTTCCTAGCCTGAAAGAGGAGCTTGGATGCAATTTCTTGGTGTTGGAGAGTATCCCTTTTGTTCATCACTCCCAATACACAGATCTCGAATTCATTGGGTATTATAAACTGATGAAATAGTTCTATTTTGTCCCTAACCTGTCCCCAGAATTCCTGAGTCCTTCTACACATCCAGAGAATATGGACATCATCCACTCCTATTTCCCCACATTTTAAACAGCTAAATATTTTAGGTTTATAAAATTTCATAAGTTTCTCAGGGGAGTAATAGAGGCGGTTTAGTATATAAAATTGGGTAATCCTATGCGAAAAGTTCTTTGAAACCCGATTTTTTTGCTTTATTGCTGATACCAGAACTCTTCTTGCTGGGGGTTTATCACCTCCCTCCATTTATACATTAAGCTGGATATTGCTTTTCCTTTGGTCTTTTGATGCAACAAACATTCATATATTTTTGACACTAACTTCCCCCTTACCGTTAATCTGGATATATTGACCAGCGGCTGCGGAAGGGTCTCTATTTGTGTAGTTTTTCCTACCAGCCTACGTATTGCACATTTTAGCTGTAGATATAAAAATCTCCCTTCTAAGTTGCCCACTTTATATTCCTTTTTAAGGTCTTCATAGGTTATTATATCACCTTGTTTCCATATTTGCCCCAATTTTTAGACTCCATGTTTCCACCACACTGTCTGCTCGATCAACATCAGATCAGTAAGATGCATGGAGTCCCTCCTAGTTCCACAGTTTCCTTGCCTGTCTCCAAACTATATCCATCAGCTCAAAGAGCGGTATCTTGTTACTGTCGTCCCAAAATTCCAGCCTCAGTTAATTGAAAGATATTAAATTTCTCTAATCTTTTATTTATCCCTGCAATCATAGACTTATATCTTTGCGTATTACTCCACATTATCAGGTTTTTTATTTGGCCGGAAATAAAGTATAGTTCCACATCTGGGACTGATAATCCGCCCTCCTTCTCATGATTACACAGTATTTGTGCTTTAATCCTAGTTTTTTTTCCTAGCCAAATCAAATCTATTAATGTGCTAGTTATTATTTTAAATATTTTTTGGGGAATTATTATCAGTGAATTCCATAGAACATAATTAAGAGATGGCAGCAGACACATTTTCACCAGGGAAATCCGACCTGCCATCGAGATACAGTTTTTTTCCATACCTCTGTCTTCGTCTTTATTTCTTTTAGCTTTGGAATCACGTTCAATTTAACATAGTCCTTAGAATTCGGGGTTATTTGAATACCTAAGTATTATTAGTATATTAAACCTTTATCTTTATACTTAAAATTATTGAATCACTTACAAAAACCATACTATGTGAATACACCTCCCTCATTATCATTCCCTACATTCACTTTTAAGCAATTTTTCACAGACTTATCCCCCATATCAGATGCCTTTTTGTAAATGAAGCTTGGTACTGCAGGCAGTTTTGAACGAAGTACTGGATCATGCAATAAAATAGTCCAGTTCCTATGGAAAACCTGTCTAATATGATTAATGGGGTTGTCCGAGTTATTTTTTTGTTATTTCTATGTTCCTAACTTGGCAAATGTAACCGCATTCCAATTAACTCACTTTATCTGCAGTGCCTGGTTTATCAGATTCGACAGAGGGTCACATGACCTGTGATGTCAGCTTCTCTCCCTGCTCTGATAAAGTTTGTTTACAAGCCTGTAAACGAGACGTCACTGTGCTGGCCACGCCCCCCTCCACTGCTGGCTCTCTCCTTCAGCTACGCAGACTGGGTAGCTGCAGCAATGAGGAGCAATGAGGAGACAATGCTGGGCATTGGAGCTGACAGACTAGAGAGAGCATTGCACAAGAAAGTAGGAGGAAGATCCTGTGTGTATTAGCAGTGTCATTATACAGGTGGGACTTGTAGTTCTACACATACAACATGCTGCTGATTCTCCCAGCAGGCAGACATGTCACTCAGGACAGCTCTTGTATCCACTCCCTTAGCAGTGTCATTATACAGCTGGGACTTGTAGTCCTACACATACAACATGCTGCTGATTCTTCCAGCAGGCAGACATGTCACTCAGGGCAGCTCTTGTATCCACTCCCTTAGCAGTGTCATTATACAGCTGGGACTTGTAGTCCTACACATATAACATGCTGCTGAGTCTCCCAGCAGGCAGACATGTCACTCAGGGCAGTACTTGTATTCACTCCCTTAGCAGAGCAGGGGGGAGAGCAAAGATTGTTTTTATTGCATGTAGACAAAGGGCCAGAAGAGAACCAGGGAAATGAGGAAATATATATATATTTTTTTGCCTGAAACCTGCTTAGCTTAGTTATATATTACTGCCCATCAGATTTTCAGTGCTATATATTTTTTTTTTTTTCATAACTCGGACAACCCCTTTAACTTCCTTATCATATTGTGAGACAAATGCATACTTAATCCTTTCATTGTCTTTTTGTTTCTTCCAATTTTTCCTTCTTTCTCTACCTGCTTGATCATTTCTATAATAACTTCCTGGTCACTAATATATTTTTTATAGGAATGTATTTTTTACTGATTTACTTTGTCAGTAGTGATCCTTTAGATTGAAACACTTATTTTAACCCCTTCAGTACTGGGCCATTTTCTGATTTCGTTTTTTACTCCCAGCCTTCCAAGAGCCATAACTTTTTTATTTTTCCATTTTCATGGCCGTATAAGGGCTTGTTTTTTGCAAGATAACTTATGCTTTAAATGGCAACATTTGCTGTTGCATATAATGTAGTGGAAAGATCCCATTTTTTGGTCCGCCCAATTCGAGTTTTAAATCTGCTTTATCAAGACCACTGATAAAGCACACTGGTTTCTGAAATCCCAAGATAAACTTTTATTACCAGCTGAAGTTGCCAGCAACTGCATATTTCACCTGCAGAAACAGCAGCAAAGCAAGGGACAGCCATGCAGTCATAGTCATGCCAGGAGTGAGAACCACCCAGCCACTTTAGGATTAATGTTGAGCAAAAACATTGTGTGTAATTTCAGACACAAACTGACAGAAAAGCCAAACTAAAGTGATTTGACCTTTTAACAAAGTTTCTGACTAGTATTAAGCAAATTGAAGTCCATCCGAATTTCAGGATAAATTTGATTCACCATGAAGGCAAATTTCCCTGTGCTTCATGGTAGCGATTTGCTTGCAATGGTCCGGCTGCCGCCTTCTTGCTGGAAAATCTTGCATGAAATCCTGTGTGCGGTGACATATAACATCACCACACCGGCCGACATCATCACGGGCTGCATGAGATTTTGCACCAAATCCTCAATCAAGAGGACGGCGGCCAGCCCGTCGCAAGCAAATGGATGAGGGTAAGTATGATTTTTTTTCATTTATTTAACACTCTTATTACTATCAGATGCCATGATCAGCTATGAACATTGCATCTGAGGGATCCAATGATGGGGACCTGCGCAATCGCTGCTCGCTGTCATTGCACCCACTACTTACAAATAAATGCGCTTCATGACAAAGTAATTAGTAACAAAGCATATATTTTTTTTAAGTTTAGCGAAGCAGCTGAATAAATTTTTTTCATATTTTGCTAGTCTCTATTTCTGACCATTCCAATATGCTGGTAGCACTAGGTAAAGGCTGGGGAGAGAAGGACAAAAATATGTTTATGCTGCCAGGCCCTGCAAATGCACAGGAGAAAGTGCTTCCCTATGAAATGCTCTCTGCATTGAGCTACCACACAGCCACCCACCAGTATGGTATTGAAGCTGTAGTGATCTCCTTGTTGAATGCTACAACTGGCACTCAAACTAGAGGGGGAAGTAGTGAAAAAGATCAATGTAAGGAGCACTTTTGGACACTTGCAGGAGCAGAATAAATTCAAATTTACACTACTTCTGATAATAGATGCTCTACAAAATGTATGTTGTTCTTGTTCTCCCTGGCCTAGTGAAAATGTCACATTAAGGTTGTGTAACGTAAACTATAGCTCAATATGTTATATACACAGGGCCTTAGAGATGAGCCAATTTTAAAAGCGCATATTGCCAATGATTCTCTAGGAAGCAACTCTGTAGTAAATCTCAATCCTGAAAGCTGTTTACCATATTTACTTATATACCGAATTATATAATATTACAAATTGGAAAAATATTGCAACATAAGTAGTTTTCAGAATACCTCTACCTAGTTAATAGACTAACCCACTACTTAAATAGCTAATTTTGGTCATTTACCTTCATAACCTTTTTCTATATAAATTCATATTATAAAATTCTTAAATTTCTTCTTGCTCCTGTCTTACATTAGTATGAAATGAAAACAATGCTTGTTAATAAAGGATATATGAAACTAATAGCTTGTAGGCACACAGTCACAGATAATCAATTTTCACCACTCTAGCATGAGATAACATTGGCTGAAACGAAATCAAAGGTCCATCAGACTTGCAGGGTTCAGGGGATGAATGTGCTCTTCTCTTAATGGACTAGTCAGTTACCTTTGGGACATGTTCAATTGCATCCCAAGCCAATAAGCAGAAGCTAGATTTCTTATATATCAGGAAAAGAGAGCTTAGAAAAGGCACACAAAATGCTTACCAGACAAGAAATGACTCTGCTAAGAAAAGCTAGGAATAGCAAATTGTCTTTGGTTACAAAGACAGAAAATAAGCATGTTGTCATCAGTTTAGTGCCCTTTTCAAATTTGCCAATAAACTTGGAAATTATACAGGGTAATGCACGTTTTATATCTATCATGTGCTATAAAACATATTACTGTATGTCATAACAGGATGATGATAGCATTCTGTGAAATTATTTCCTATAACATAAAGATTTTGAATTAATATAATGTATATGAACAAACACATGGACAGCACAGGGTACTGAGCTTGTATGACTGCCTCATGCTATGTAACAATAGCTAGTTCATACAGTTAGATGCTGTTTTCTAGCAATTCCTTTAATAATATTGCAATTTCTATTTTAAAGTCAGATTGAAGAACAAGTCACAGAGTTGCTTTTTCCCTACAGGAGGGAGGTGTTATCAGTGATTGATAACAATGTGTGTATAAGTTTGTATATAGAGAGATAGCTGTTAGCCACTGATAATGTAAATCTCCTTTACATTTTTGCATTGTACTAATTATAAGTTAAAAATCATTTTTTAAACTAGTCTTTATTACAACTATGGAAGCTTTTTTTTCGGTACAGGGTTGAGATGCTCTAATTCAGGGAACTCATTTTTCTCCCTACTCTTTCAGTCACCTAATCTGATGGGATCCTTATCTCTGCTCTCTGACATTATAAACACTCACTTATCTTACTGATAGGAATGTGGCTTAAATTAGTGTTTATAACTGCTTAGTAAATTTGAGATAAGGGTTATTAGATGTCCCGACACAAAGTAAAAGTAGAAAGTACATTTACACAGTTAGACAAATAGTTAAGCCTTGGTAACAGAACGGCTCAATAGTTTTAAATAAAGCCAATTGAAAAAAAAAATATTTTAGCCGAACATTAGTAAACTGCTATTATAAAGAAAATGCCTCCGAAGCTGTACATAGCCTTTAAAATGGAATTGTTTAGAATTTGTCAGCAGTTTTGGTATTCATTAACTGTTGACAGTACTATATAGGGTCTGGGGAGAACAGTACAAACGTACAAACATAACTTTTGTGGAGTTTTTATTATTAGAAGTAGTGAGATTCTGAATTTTTTGTCACATTCTGTATCAAATTGAAGTGCACACTGCTTTCTGTATTAAGCAGCTTCCGAATACTCTTCAAGTCTCCTCCTTTCTGCTCTAAGTGACAGCTATGGTGGTCTTCTGATTGGATGCTACAACTGTCACTCAGAGTAGAAGTGAGGAGCCATAAAGCAGTTCAATGCAGAGTGAAGCATAATTTTCAGTGCACTAAAGAAGCAGAATCTGGCAGAATACAAGTTCATATTTTAACTAATTCACAAAAAAAATTAATGAAAACTCCATAAAAGTTATGTTTTTACTGCTTCAGCTAACGTAATTTACCAAAAATACAGAACTTTAGCATGGTAAAACCTTACCAAACTACAGACTTTAAAGGGCTTCTGTCACCCCACTAAAGTAATATTTTTTTTTTGGGCTAGTTAAATTACTTAATCTGCGATAGATGAAAATATAATGGTCTTACTTACTTTGATTCAGCAGTTTCTTCTAAAAATGAACTTTTATAATATGTAAATTAGGTCTCTACCAGCAAGTAGGGCGGCTACTTGCTGGTAGCAGCTGCAGAAAACCGCCCCCTTGTCGCGTTGATTGACAGGGCCAGCCGGGATCTCCTCCTCCGGCCAGCCCTGTCGGCATTTTAAAAATCTTGCGCCTGTGTTCATTCTGCGCAGGCGCTCTGAGATGAGGAGGCTCGCCTCCTCAGAACTCCCTCAGTGCGCCTGCGCCGATGACATCACCGAAATAGAAGACGTCATCGGCGCAGGCGCACTGAGGGAGTTCTGAGGAGGCGAGCCTCCTCATCTCAGAGCCCCTGCGCAGAATGAACACAGGGGCGTGATTTTTAAAATGCCGACAGGGCTGGCCGGAGGAGGAGATCCCGGCTGGCCCTGTCAATCAACGCGACGAGGGGGCGGTTTTCTGCAGCTGCTACCAGCAAGTAGCCGCCCTACTTGCTAGTAGAGACCTAATTTACATATTATAAAAAAATATATAATGTTTTTAGAAGAAACTGCTGAATCAAAGTAAGTAACACCATTATATTTTCATATATCGCAGGATAAGTAATTTAACTAGCCCAAAAAAAAAAAAAAAGACTTTAGTGGGGTGACAGAAGCCCTTTAAGCAAACTATGGGAAACTTTCTTTTTTTTTTTTTAATGGAAGAGATTAAGTAAGACATGTGTTTCATATGCCAGCCTTAAACCACAGTTGGTTGATGTAAAATCTGTCAAATTTATTAATAGTCCTTTTAATAAATTTGGCACATCCTGAGCTATTCTAAAGATAAAAAATAAAATCTAGATTTGTGCTATATTTTTTTCAATTTTCTATTAGTAAAAAACTGTAGAATTGTGCTAGTACCACTTCTTCTGGTTACTACATTCACTTTTCTCTCTACCGTTGATAAGGAAGTGAAAAGTCACAAATTTGTGTAAATTTAATTGCTTGGAACTGACGTATTGTATCACATATTAAGAAGAAAATTTTTAGTGAAAGACTGGAGTAGAGATCAATGTATTGACAAGTGCCTGCAAAGGGTTGCAGATATCACAGAGGTTAAGAAAATTAAACATTTAGAGGCTGCTTATAACATCCTCAGGAGGGGCTTATATGTTACATTATGGCAATGTTCTCAGCAGACTTTGAAATTGATGTGACAAAGGGTTATCTA